>NC_085846.1:113327583-113557583 GCF_035594765.1 Anolis carolinensis | reverse complement strand
TCTAAGTATATCAGAACAAACAAGTAAATATACAAGTCTCCGCAGTCCTGGAAGGATTTCCTATGGACTTCAACTGAATTAAACACGGATTAGAACTAAACAGTCTCAGTCTCTCCACAGTCCTGGAAGGCTTAAAGTGATCTTGGACTACATTCACCAAAGTCGCAGGTTGCTCTGAATTCTACCCAAGAATCTGGAGCAAAGTTTGGGCCAGATTGGCCCCAGGATAAATAGTCTTTGTGGAGCTGCCTCTGATTTGCTATGGTTTGCCATGATAGACAAAAGATGGGATTTCTATAAATGAAGGTTTCCACCAGGCTGTTCAGCACCTTGGACAGCATTATGCAAAAACTGAAGTAGGGGAAGATGTCTATGGATCAAGAAGCTCCTTGTGATTGGTGATCTGAGGTGTATCAAGAGGTCTATTTCTGTTGGTTACTGACTGAAGTTCTCAGAGGACTTGTCCTTTGTGGGATGGCAAGGTTCTTTGTGGCCAGGAGGACTAGGCAGGACCTTTCATGGAAATGGAACAAGAGCCTTATTTCAAGAGATGCTTCAAGAAACGGTGATGGACCTTCTGGGTTGGAAGCTTCTTTGGTGTGATGCTACTTATCCAGTCCTGGGATCATGATTACAGTCAATGTTTAACCTGCAGAGAAGAAGACAGAGGGGAATTTTGGCCCAAGATATTTATTGCCTGAAGTAGGACAGCAAATAAAGCAGCTCACTCAGTGAAATCCAGTTAAGCATTTTTGCTACCTGAGATAGAAAATCTCACAAGTAGCACTTGCACTTTCTTGACAGTGGAAATTCAATAATATCTCATTAAATAATGAACATTTTGTTGTCCATTCATGACACCCAAAATCTGAGAAACATTTCAAAGCAGTCAAAAGCTTTCATAGCTGGAATCACAGGGTTGTTATGTGTTTTCACACAACAACCCTATTTCACACAACACAACAACTCTATTTCAAATCCGCCTCCTCGCTCTAATAAGAGGGTCAGCTAAGGGGAGGCATGATATGTGTGTATATGGATGCACCTTCAAGCAACCTGTAGACATATGGTGATCCCAAGTAGTTTTACAAAATCCTAAGCCTTCTCTGCTCAAGAATACTAGTGCCACCACATACTACAACTCTCCTGATTCTAGCAATGAGCCATGGCTGTCAAAGTGGTTCAAACTGCCTTAATTCTGCAGTGCTCATGTACCTTCAATGGGGAGGAGAAAAGGATGGAGCAAAATCATGCCCTTCCCGGTAGATCAAGCCAAAGCAAACTGCAGCAGCCACACAAGTCTTGGTTTTCATCTGTGAATTGTTGAAGAACTGGTCATTTAGGGTTTAGTATCATTTCTGATGCTGCATGACCCTTTGTTTGGATTGTGTATTCTGGCATGACAGAATGGGGTTGGACTGAATTGCACTGATGCTGTCTTCCAACTCTATACACAACCTCTGTACAGTTGTATTTTCATGCCACTTTAACATCCATGGTTGCATCCTATGGAATCTTGGGATTTGTAGTTTGGTGTAATGTTAGAGTTCTTTGGTCTAGAATTTGAGACACCTCACCAAACTACAAATCGTGGGCTTCTATCAGATGGAGCCAGGAAGTAAAGTTGTGATTAAAATACGATAAGGCTGGCTTGCAAAAGGCTTTGTGTGTGGCAAAGAAAAAGCAATTTCTGAGAACAACCCTAGAGGCTCGCATATAATTTCATGATGTTTTTACCTAACCTACGAAATGGAATGTTTGGGGGGAAAATGGCAAAGGGTTGGATTTATGTATTGACCTTTTCAGAACACATAAAGTGTGTCATATTTTGCATTAGCCGGCTCTAAAATAAACATTTTATTATGGCTTTCTTTGGGGATGGTGTTTCTGTTATTTTACTTCGCACAACCTACAATTTTACCATTGTAATTCCACTTGTGACAAGCCAGGTAGAACCTGGAAAATGAAAAGTAGGTGGCAGAAAGAATACATACAATTCTATCCTGTTACGCAACCAAAACTTCTATTCAAAAACACATTCTGGCATATGTATTCCACCAAACTGACATGTGATGCCTGAATATAGATTTACATGACACAACAATGATGTCGATTTTGGCTTTTATTCTCATTCAGAACAGAATGTTTCCTAAAGTGTCTTTGGGAAACATATTTGGAGAGTTGTAATTTGGTGACGTACCAGCACCATTTAACCTCATCATGAACTTTACGCACAATGCCAATTGCACACATAGGGTCTGAAGATAACATTCCCTCAATAACTCAATGCTAGATTTTAAAAATTCAAATGCCCTTTGCTTTCTCATCATTTAGTCACCAAACAGTTCCCTTTCAATTACTTTTAAAGATTCAAAAGACAATATGGCAACAAACAGACTTCTCTTGTAATAATAAGCATGGCTAAGGGTGCACCTACATTGTAGAATTAATGCAATTTCACACCACTTTCACTGCCTTGACTCAATGGTATTTAACTGTGGGGATCATAGTTTGATGACCTACCAGCCACTCTAAAAACCTTTGCAGAAGCATACAAAAAGCTTGGCCTTTCACTGAAGGCTCACAGAGGCGGGATGGCCATCTGTTGGGAGTGCTTTGGCTCAAAGGTCTGTTCCAGCTCTATGATTCTATGATTTTATTAACATTGAGAAAACAAAAGTGCTCTACCAGAAAAAGGCACCAGCCAATGCCAGAAATTCAGCTTAATGGTGTAATGCTAGAAAGTGTTGATCATTTCCGCTACCTTGACAGCTACGTCTCCACAAAAGTCGACATTGACACCAAAATATAACACCATCTGAGCTCTATGAGTGCAGAACTTTCTTGAATGAAGTAGAGAGTGTTTGAGGATCAGGACATTCATAGAGATACCAAAATGCTTGTTTATAGAGCTACTAGCTGTGCCCGGCTATGCATAGTGTGGCGTAGTGTGGTGATATGGAAAAAAAAGTTTTTAAAAGTATGAAGCAGCCAGGCTTTGAAGCTGCAAGGCTATTCAATGGTATTAAGCTGGCCAACAATGGAGTCCCCTAGGTATGAATCAGCCAGGCTTTGAAGCTGCAAGGCTATTCAGTGTTATTTAAGTTGGGTAAAAATGGGATTTTTCTGGCCTTGTCTCTGTTTTCTTTTTTTTTCTTTTTTTTTCTTTCATTTTTCTTCTTCTTCTTCTTCTTCTTCTTCTTCTTCTTCTTCTTCTTCTTCTTTTTTTTTTTTTTTTGATAGTCACTCCTTGGAAAGTGATAAGTATTGTGGCCAAATTTGGTGTAATTTGGCCCAGTGGTTTTGTTGTTAACTCAGTCCTAATTATGCACATCACATTTATAGATAGATAGATAGATAGATAGATAGTCCTCCCAACTCTGTTGTATGACTGTGAAATATGGACCATCTACAAACGTCACTTTCAACTTCTGGAAAGATTCCATCACATTTTCCTTCGAAAAATCCATGGGAAGAAGACATGTGGAAAGATGTCGATGTTTTGGAAGAAGCAAAGACCACCAGCATTGAAGCAGTGATCCTCCACCATCAACTTGGTTGGACTGAATGCTCTGTTATCCGAAGACCTGATCATGATCTCCCAAAGCAGTTTCTATACTTTTAGCTCAAAAACAGAAAATAACCGGCTTAAAACAGATCAGCTTAAAGTAAACCTTCAAAAATGTGGCATAAACACTGAGAACTGGGAAGCCCTGGCCCTCAAGCATTGGAAGTGAAGGTCAGCTGTGACCAAGAGTGCTGTGAAATTCAAAGGGAGAAACGTGTCAAGAGAAAGAAGGTGCATCAAGTCAACTCTTGTCTGGACTGCCTTCCATCTAGAAATCGATGTCCTCACTACAAAAGAACATGCAGATCCAGAATAGGTCTCTACAGTCACCTACGGACCCACTGCCTAGACCTTACATTTGGAAGGCAATCATACTCTGCCATGAGTGATAGCCTATGATGATGATGATGATGATCATCATCATCATCATCATCATCATCATCATCACACTGAGGGCCCTTCCAGATTTCAAAGAGGTAAGAATAGAGGGCAAAAGGGAGAACTGTGCCAAGAGGAAGAAGGAGCATCAAGCATACCTTTCTTGGGATCACTTTCAATCTGGAAATCTATGTCCTCTCTGCAAAAGACTATGCGGACTATAGGTCTCAACAATCACTCATATACCCACTGCCTAGACTCTGCCCTTGGAAGAAAATTAGACTTGGCCACGAGTGATAGCTCATGATGATGATGAATTGGACCTGTCTCTACCAAATTGAGACAATTGGAAGTTATCAAATAATCATAGTTTATTCCACTGTGCTTTGTGCTTAATCCGACTGCCTAAGCTGCTACATATTGGGAAAACAAGTGCATCTGTTTTGTTTTGCCCTTCCTTTTGAATCTCACCTATTTTCTGTCAGTGCAATTAGAGCAAACCCCGAAATTTTTGCAGAGCACCTGCTGGCAGGCATGAATGCTTCATTCTTTGCCGCCGTATTCCTTCACACTGATTCAGTCTGATTGTTTTTTTCTTCCCACTCCTACACTTCGCATCCGGTTTGTGCCCTCTGCAAATCTTAGCAAGTGAAGAACCGCATCCTGAACTCTTCAGTGACAATACAGAGCTGCTGAGCTCTGAGCAACTCCTGTAGTTTTGGGCTCTTTCTCTTCTCCACCTCCCCAACTCCACCGCCTCTCTTTCCTCCTATTTATATGCTTTGCCTCTCGATTCCTGGCTGCAGAGACACGCCGAGCTTTTCCGCCCCTTCAGAGCTTTCTTTTAGAGTGTCCAAAGTCATGTTGGGAAGGCATCTTTGTCTCACATTCGTTCTTTAGAAATTCACTGCCATATGTTGCATGCAGTATGGTGTTGGGGTGTGTGTGTGTGTGTGTGTGTGTGTGTGTGTGTGTGTGTGGAGATATGCCTTTCTCTGCATGCAAGCTCTCCATAAAATACAAATAACATTTCTTGACAAAGTGATGTTTGCATCTCAGAAGTGCAACTTAGCTGGACCAGGTCCAAATATTCAGCACCTAATAATCTCAACCTCTCTGATAAAATTTGTAAAAGGGAAGGGGACCTCAATGGTAATCTAATCCACCCCTTTAAATCCCCCAAAATCTACCGCTGCGAGCCCTTAGAAAATGGGCTCGCATAAGGGTGTCCAAAGGCTTCATTTGTGGAATTTGTTTCCAAAAGTCATCCTGAACAAATTTTACATAAATAAAAATGGGCTGGGTTTTAGCTGATGCCAGTTGATAGGTTAACAGTTCGAAGTCTGGGTCAGGGTGAGCTCCTGACCTTTAGCCCAGCTTCCGCCTATCTAGCGGTTTGAAAGCAAAATGTGAGTAGATAAATAGGAACCGTTTAAAAGCGGGGAGGTATTAAGGCACCCATAAGAAAATGCTTTGAAAATGATTTGATAAAAAAGGAGGAAGCAATTAACAAAGCTCTTCATCTGGAAGATGGAGCATTAGCACCCACCCACCCCGGGCCGAAACCAAGCACAAGCCTCCAAGAAGCCGAGGATGGGGAAAAGACTATCTATACCTCTGTGTTCAATTGTCTGTCTAGTCTGTCTGTAAAAACAGCATTGAATGTTTGCCACATATGAAAGTACTGTGATCCGCCCTGAGTCCCCTTCGTGGTAAGAAGGACAGAATAGAAATACTGCAAATAAATAAATAATCAATACCGAGAAAATGCATTATTTTGCTATGGAATTAAAATTTCCATATCCTGTACTGAAGTGATTTGATTCATTTTTTTAAATCTGTGCATAATATTCTACTCCTTGCCAACAACATGCTGCCACCTATAGCTCATTTTTCATTTTTTTTTTTTCATTTTGGATTTTCATTTTCATTTCATTCTGGAAACAGTTTAGACATCTTGTCCTCTAGGGAGAGTTCAGGTTGGATTTGCTATAAGATCCATTTGTATCATTTTTATTAATCCTTTATGCACAGAACTCTTCTCCAGCACCACTTTTCAAATGTAATGATGTTCCCCCTATCGACTTCTTTCAATCTCTTCCACAAGCATACATAGAAATAGGAAATGACACAGACAATGCTTACTTTAGTATTCAGTGATATAGCTTCAGGATCTTATCTAGTTCCTTCCTACTCTCTTTCCAAGGCCTAGGGCATATCTACACAAACCATTTAACTCTACTTCAAACCAGTATTGAAGAAAATGTTTTCACTCTATATAATGTGAAAATGTTTTCACATTACATAATAAATACAGTTTGAGGTTCAGGTGATCATGACACAAATCATAGAACATTAAGAGTTTTCTGTTGTGCACTTTCCTGGGCATTTGTATCTAGCCACCACAGTTTGAAGTAGCTTCAAACCTCATTGTATGGTCAGTGTAGATGAGGTCTAAGGCTCCTTCTCATTTCTTGACTCCATTCTGATTAATGATTGATCTAAGCAGGCCTGAAATATTTCAATGTCTTTATCATTTCCTTTAAAGTTATCTAAATTATCTGTAGTAATTATTTCCACTCCAGATTTTCAATAATAATAACAATAACAACAATAATAATAATAATAATAATAATACAAATATTTTGATTGAACTTCAAAGACTCTGGCAGAAACCAGTGCAGGTGATCCCGGTGGTGATGGGTACATTGGGTGGCATGCCAAAAGATCTCAGCCGGCATTTGGAAACAATAGACTTTGACAAAATGACGATCTGCCAACTTGAAAAGGCCACCCTACTGGGATCTGCACGCATCATCCAAAAATACATCACACAGTCCTAGACACTTGGGAAGTGTTTGACTTGTGATGTTGTGATACGAAATCCAGCATATCTATCTTGTTTGCTGTGTCATAATAAAATAATAATAATAATAATAATAATTTATTTATTTATTTATATTCCGCTCTATCTTCCCAAGGGGACTCAGAACAAACAGGACAGGGCAGGACAGAACAGACAGACAGAAGGAGGTATGTTGTCTTAAAGTCCAGTTTTTTGGTGCCTTGGAGGTTGAGGTTGAGCTCGGATTCAGTCACGGTGGGGTGCTGTTACTTCATTCTTCATGACGAAGAGCCATCAGGACTTCCTCCTTCCACCTTTCTCTTGGTCACCACATTTCTGGTCTTGTTCTTTATGGTGTCATAAAATACCTCCCCTGCAATTTGCGGTACGTAATTTCTCTACTTACGGCTCTAAGCTATTTTTGAACTACTTAGGTAAACAGTGAGCTGGGCTTGATGGTCAAGTGCTCACCCCGACCAGGCTTCGAACTGGCCACCTTTCGGTTGGTAGATCTTATTACTGCTGGTGATTTACCAGCTGTGTTATAGCCCAGCCCCATGATTCTGTAGTCTTTACTTTGTGCCCTTTTCCCAACTCTGAAATCAAATTCAGAAATTCTCCTTGGAGAATGATGTAACATGATATCATCAGCTCCTGCTTTGCTGCATTGGTTGCCATTCACCTCAACTCATGATCTCATCCTGATGTCACATCAGATACTTTCCTTTTCCAGGATGATGAAGGAATGGTTGAAAATGGGATGCAGAATTCTTAATCTTGGAGACAACCGTACCACTTTTCCAAATTTAGACTCATTCTTTGGACTCCATTAACCCAGCAAGACATGATTTAGTTTCATTAATGTTTCTTGGCCAGACCTTTCACTGAATTTCTGCACCAAGTTCAGTCTTCTTGATTCATCAACCCACCTTCTTTCTCTAGGCCCGATTGTGCAAAACATAGACCCATGATTTCACATTTGCCTGGAAATTTGCAACACTGACAAGGAACTGTCAAAAACACTTAAGGAAATGGTGTTATGTATCCATCAAGGGTGTTGGGGAGAAATGCCACCAAAAACAACGACACTTCCACTTAGTTACTAAATTGGCTAAATATACTGAAAGGAGCGAATATTATAGTTTGCCCGGAGGCCTCCCACTTCCCTGTTCATTTTCAGTTCATTCGTTACGTACTAAAAGGTTTTGGGGGGCATCAGAAATGTGTGAAAACATTTCAGAAAGTGCTTTATGCAACACAACAGATACAATTGTCTGATTGCTTGCTGAATAAAAAAATAAAAAATAAAGGAAAAATAAAGTACCCATTACATTTCCCCAGCCTGTCTGCTTTAAGTGCATGCTCAAAAGGAGCTTAACCCAGATTCGCCAACCCTTTTATGGTTCCAGCGCTCTGCTTTTCTGGGTAGCAGAGATGACTCAGAGAAGGTACTAAAAAAGAAGTAAGGCATTGAGTAAATTGTCAACAAGCTTTAAAAAATCTGATTCAGTTGCATGTACATTGCAAGGTCAGGGGATAACTATTGTATGGCTGTGCCTTCAAGTCACCTGTTGATTTTTGATAATCTCCAGATTTGTGTTACATTGCCAGTTAAATGTAAGTTAGTTTCTACTGTAAGTTAGTTTCCTGAATTAAAGTTGTCACCTTCATAAAGTTGAAAAATGCTATCCATTACTTTAGATGTCTGTTATCTACTCACATTCCTTTATCCACTACCACTAGGAAAATCTTCTATATGGGCATTAAAACTCACAGGTCCTTTCCACACAGCTGTATAAAATCCGCATTGAACTGGATTATATGGCAGTGTGAACTCAGGAAACCCAGTTCAAAGCAGATATTATGCATTATCTGCCTTGATATTGTGGGTAACATGGCTATGTGAAAGGGCCCTGAGTCAACATTTTCTAATGTTACACCATTAAGCTGTATTTCTGGCACTGCAGAGATGTTGGCTAGCGCCAACTGAAAGAGCACTTTGGTTTTCTCTATATTCAGTGAGATACTGAACTTCTCGTATGCTTCTGCAAATGTTTTTAGAGTAGCTTGTAGATCTTCTTCTGAATGAGCACAGATTACGTTATCATCAGCGTATTGGAGTTCTATAACAGACGTTGTTGTGACCTTGGTTTTGGCTTTCAGTCTGCTGATGTTAAATAGCTTTCCATCGGTCCGATAGGTAATTTCCACACTGGTAGGAAGCTTCCCATCAACAAGGTGCAATATCATAGCGATGAAAATGGAAAGTAGGGTTGGGGCAATAACCATTTCTGCTACCTTGGCAGCCACCTCTCCACAAAAGTCAACATCAAAATTGAATTACAACACCATCTGAGCTCTGTGAGTGCAGCATTTTGCCAAATGAAGCAGAGAGTGTTTGAAGATCAGGACATTTGCAAGGATACCAAGATGCTTGCTTATAAAGCTATTGTCCTCCCAAACCTGTTATACATCTGAGAAACATGGACTATCTACAGACATCAAACTCAACTTCTGGAACAATTCCATCAGCATTGTCTCAGAAAAATCCTGCAGACCTCTTGGGAAGACGGGCAGACAAATGTCAGTGTTCTGGAAGAAGCAAAGACCATCAGCATGGAAGCAATGATCCTTCATCATTAACCCCGTTGGTCTGGCCACCATCTCACAAGCAGTTACTATACTTCAAACTTAAAAATGGAAAACAAAATGTCAGTTGACATCAAAAGAGATGTAAAGATGGGCTTAACGCTAACCTTAAAACTTGTGGCATAGACACTGAGAACTGGGAAGCCATGCCCTTGAGCATTCCTACTGGAGGTCAGCTGTTACCAACAGTGCTGTGGAATTTGAAGAGGCATGAATGGAGGGCAAAAGGGAGAAACATGTCAAGAGGAAGGTGTGCCAAGCAAACCCTTGTCAGGACTGCCTTCATCTGGAAATCAAAGTCCTCAATGTGAAATAACATGTGGGCCCAGAATTTCGTTTCGGCAGAACCTGTTTCGGCAGGCCTTTGAGATCTGTTAGATGTTTTAAAAGGTGCTTTTAGGATGTTTTTAAGATATTTTTAAAGATGTTTTTAAATTGTTGATTTTAGCCGGGTCTTGTAAGCCGCCCCGAGCCCTAGGGGAGTGGCGGCATATAAGTTTGAAAAATAAATAAATAAATAAATAAATAAAAATAAATAAATAGGTCTCTACAGTCACCTATGGACCCATCACCAAGACCCTACACTTGGTAGGCAATCATACTCGACCACGAGTCATACCTGATGATGATGATGATGATGATGATGATGATGATGATCACACTGAGTTGACTTCTGACTGTATCCCTTATATCCCTCCACGTCTGGTAAGAATCATGGGTAAAACCAGGGTGATTTGACATATCCCCACTTTTGTAAAAGCTGAGGGATGCTCTGGAGTTTGCTTGAACTTCCCCTGGAAATTGACCATATTGTCACACTGGTGGTCTTGGAGATTCTTAGAAAGACCACCTCTCTAGAAATCTATATATGTTTTTCACTTTTGAAAGGGTCCTGTGTCCTTAACCCCTGCAAATCTGAAGTGATGACTGTAGTAATAATAATCCAATCCAAACCATATTATATTGTCAGTGTAGACTCATATAGTGCAGTGTAACTTCATTGAGCTGCATGAGTCTACACTAAAGTTTCAAACTTGATTATATGGCAGTGTAAATGGGGGCCCAAGTAGTTATGAATTTCATCTTTGAACAGAGATTTGCAGAGATGGGGAATACAAACCCGGAGCGACTCTCTTTGATATCGGAGCTTTGAAAACTCTAAGAGAGCTTCGGCTTCTTTTTTGCCTGTAAATGTTCTCCAAGGAGGGTGTTGCATCCCAGTTAACTATGCATTGACCCATTTAGGAAGCCCCCTGTGTTCTCGGCTGATTTATATGACAGGGCTCTTAATACAGGCCTGCAGCAACATGTCTCTCTGCCTTGCTGCAAGCCTGCATTAAGTATCTTTACTGCTGGGCATCTAACCTTATCAGTAAGCCTGTTAAATGGCCCTTGGCTGTGTCAAACCATTATTTCATTTTTTTGGAAAAAGTACAGAGAGGCAGCTAAACTCACCAGCCGTCCTCCCTCCGTTTGTGTCAGTGGTTTTGACATGTCCCTTTTTAGCAGCAGTCGCACAAAGTATGGAGAGGAATGTGTAAACAGCTAGATTATTCTCTTCACAAACTGAGAAGGGGAGAAGCGCAGAGTCTCATCAGGGGAAGGGACTCAGCAGGTAGCTGCCCGTTAATGGGATTTCTTTCCAATGCTTTTCAATTTCCTTCCACTTGTACATTGCACCACAGCCTTAAATTGAAAAGGAAGCAAGGCAGGCCAAAGAAGGTGAGGTTCTTTTTCTCTGTCTCCAAAGGCGGATGTCTGTGCTCAAGTTATTCCCCTTAATTTGCTTTTGAGACTGGTTGTGCTTAGATTCAGGCAATTTTTGTATTTCGGCCAGAGAACAGGACTCCACTGGATGCCCAGGCAACAATAAAGCTCTTATTGTCAGGAAGTTTTTCCCAGTGTTTAGTGGTATCTCTTTCCCTGCAATCTGAATCCATTGTTCCATTGTGTCCTGGTCTCTGGAGCAGCAGTAAACAAGTCTACCCCTCCTCAGTATGGCCTCCTTCCAAATATGGCCTCCTGTCTGAACGTATTTTCTTCTATGACCCGCCCCGGAGATTAGGATCGTCGGGGGAGGCCCTGCTC
The DNA here is from genome assembly GCF_035594765.1 of Anolis carolinensis. Taxonomy (NCBI): domain Eukaryota; kingdom Metazoa; phylum Chordata; class Lepidosauria; order Squamata; family Anolidae; genus Anolis; species Anolis carolinensis. The sequence goes on along the minus strand of NC_085846.1, from coordinate 113,546,055 downwards.
TTGATCCCACCACCCTTGCAAGCATGATTGGTGGGAACAAAAGACGGGGCCTTCTCAGTGGTGGCCCCTCGCCTGTGGAACTCCCTCCCCAATGAAATCAGAACAGCACCCTCCACCCTGTCTGTTGGGAATCTATGAGCGGTTAGACTCAAAAATAACCCTCTTTCTGAGGGAGATTCCCTAAAATATAGCAGAGTGGCGGAAGCACACTTCCAAACAGCAGAAACTTATGTGAGGTGAGTTTAGGGAAGCCTTTCTTCTTAGGATGGCAAAGGATTGCAAAGTCAGCTTAAAAGTTCAAAAAAAGCATTTATTGAGGTAAAAAGAAATCCATCATGGATAGAAAAGGTTTTGGAGCTAACTAGCTGTCTAAGCTAGCACTAGGGAAGGTAAGTAGGTGAAAATAACAAAGAATATCTAGATAGCTACATTTTGCCAGTAGAGAGGGCAAAATGCATCCTTCTTGGTAGGAAGACAAAAGGAGAAGAATGGCTACCACTGCATGGTCAGAGCCTTCTTTGGGGCAATAAACATTCCAATCTACGTAGAGGAAGTTACCTCATCCCTGAAGAAATCACATTGCTAAAACAACAAGGTGAAGGGAGTAGATGTAGATAGGACAGAAGAGAGAAACCAGCAAAGCCCTGTCTAGGCATGCATGGGATATAGAGAGAGATTTCCCTCTAACTTATCCAGTACATATCTAATAGATAAGACTTGTGTAGTCCGAGATGATTTCCAACACTGTCTTTTAGAGAGAGAAAAAAACTTAAGACATGATTATGGGACCAGGCATTTGAGCAGTAACTATAGCAGTGCAATAATTAAGAACTTTTAAAGTGACGGACTAATGGACCTATCCCGGACGACGATTTGGAACTTGTGGGTTTTTAATTGTTGTTTTGATTAATTTATGTTTTAATGTTTCGTTTTAATTGTAATTGTTATTTTTGGAATTATGTGTCGGGCATCAAAGTGATGGACTAATGGACCTATCCTGGATGACAATTTGGAACTTGTGGGTTTTTAATTGTTGTTTTAATTATTTTATGTTTTAATGTTTTGTTTTAATTGTAATTGTTATTGTTGGAATTGTGTGTCAGGCTTCGAATTACTGCCAGTTGTGAGGCTGCCCTGAGTCCCCTTCGGGGCGAGAAGAGTAGGATACAAGCATGGGAAATAAAATAAATAAATGAATGAATAAATAAATATTTAGACATGTCGCTGATGTCCCCTCTGAAGCTTCTCTTCTGCAGGCTAAACATCCCCACCTCTTTTAGGCCACTCCTCATAGTTTCCAGACCTTTGACCATTTTGGTTGTCCTTTAAACACGTTCCAGCTTGCCAATATTATTCTGGACACAGTGAGGTCTGACCAAAGCAGAATGAAGTGGGACTGTGACAGAGACCTTGGCTTCCAAAGTTTTGAACATTTTAGTTGCCCTTCTTTGGATGCATTCCAGCTTGTCAATTTCCTTCTTGAAATTATGGGTTGCTTTGGCATAGCAAACACTGGATTGACTCAGGATGGTTTGGACCAGCAGCCCTCCAGCCACTACAGAAACAGTCCTCTGGTTCTGAACCCAATTCGTTGCTGCCAGATATTCACCCATACAATTCCCCTCCCATTCATGTGACAGCAGCTACACCTTCCTTTCCCCCTTTCCTCTGCCAGCATCACTGCAGGTGACAAATGATTGACACTAGTCATGTTATGTGCATGGCTACTGCACCAAGAAGAACCTGGACCATCCAAGTCCAGGGAGTACAAGATAGCCATGTAAAAAATTGCAGCCATTTATCTACCAGCTGAAAGTCTCTGTTTGCTCTGGTTTCTCAAGAAGAGTTAAAGCATCACTCCAGGTGACAAATGATTGACACTAGTCATGTTATGTGCATGGCTACTGCACCAAGAAGAACCTGGACCATCCAAGTCCAGGGAGTACAAGATAGCCATGTAAACAATTGCAGCCATTTATCTCTCAGAACCAGCTGAAAGTCTCTGTTTGCTCTGGTTTCTCAAGAAGAGTTAAAGCATCACTCCAGGTGACAAATGATTGACACTAGTCATGTTATGTGCATGGCTACTGCAACAAGAAGAACCTGGACCATTCAAGTCCAGGGAGTACAAGATAGCCATGTAAACAATTGCAGCCATTTATCTCTCAGAACCAGCTGAAAGTCTCTGTTTGCTCTGGTTTCTCAAGGAGTTAAAGCATCACTCCAGGTGACAAATGATTGACACTAGTCATGTTATGTGCATGGCTACTGCAACAAGAAGAACCTGGACCATCCAAGTCCAGGGAGTACAAGATAGCCATGTAAACAATTGCAGCCATTTATCTCTCAGAACCAGCTGAAAGTCTCTGTTTGCTCTGGTTTCTCAAGGAGTTAAAGCATCACTCCAGGTGACAAATGATTGACACTAGTCATGTTATGTGCATGGCTACTGCAACAAGAAGAACCTGGACCATCCAAGTCCAGGGAGTACAAGATAGCCATGTAAACAATTGCAGCCATTTATCTCACAGAACCAGCTGAAAGTCTCTGTTTGCTCTGGTTTCTCAAGGAGTTAAAGCATCACTCCAGGTGACAAATGATTGACACTAGTCATGTTATGTGCATGGCTACTGCACCAAGAAGAACCTGGACCATCCAAGTCCAGGGAGTACAAGATAGCCATGTAAACAATTGCAGCCATTTATCTCTCAGAACCAGCTGAAAGTCTCTGTTTGCTCTGGTTTCTGAAGAAGAGTTAAAGCATCACTCCAGGTGACAAATGATTGACACTAGTCATGTTATGTGCATGGCTACTGCACCAAGAAGAACCTGGACCATCCAAGTCCAGGGAGTACAAGATAGCCATGTAAACAATTGCAGCCATTTATCTCTCAGAACCAACTGAAAGTCTCTGTTTACTCTGGTTTCTCAAGAAGAGTTAAAGCATCACTCCAGGAGACAAATTAGGAATTGTGGGAGTTGAAGTCCAAAACACCTGGAGGGAGGGCCCAAGTTTGTCTGTGCTTGCTCTAAACCAAGCTTTCCCCTTCCATCCTTTCATATATTTCAACATGTCTATCAATATATCCTTCTTGACCTTCTCTTCTCCAAGCTAAACATATTTATGGAACTCTCTCTCCCATTTCGAAGGAGTTAATTTTCTTCCTGACTGCTTTCTTCACTGTCCAGTTTTTACAGCCAGACATGGAAATCAGAAACACCGATTTCTATGGCTAATCCTGACTTTAGTATTCAATTGTCTGTCTTTACCCTTGACCACTCCGGGTTTTGCTTCTCTCATGTCTTTGAAAACATTTATATTGCAACAGCTTTGTAGCAGAGAACTCTGCCTGTAGGCTTTTTTTGTTGCCTTCAAGGCTTGGAGGAGAAGATTCCCAAAGGGTCCTCTGACACATTACATTGAGTGTGTATTTTAAAACTAAAACAAATGCTTAGCACTAGCCCTGTTGTCTTCTCCCCCTCCCCACACACAGAGAAAAGTCAAGAATTGTGACCACAGAGTTTCTTCTCTATACAATTTACCCAGTAAATCCCCTTCCCCTGACCCTATATATCATTGACATATTCAGCACTGCGGATGAAAAAAGTGGAAAGAGAGGGCAAGTGATGAGCATGGTTCAACCCTCCAGCTCCTCTACTTTATGTACTCTAGAAATGTCAGTCAAAAGCTCAGCCTTATTTATTTATTTACAGTATTTATATTCCTCCTTTTTCACCCCGAAGGGGACTCAGGGCAGATTACAATGAACATATATAGCAAACATTGAATGCCATCAGACAAATAACATACAGTATTAGACACACACAGAGGCAATTTTAACATTTCCAGCTTCATGAGGGTATGCTTGATTCTAGCCACAGGGGGAGCTGTTGCTTCACTATCCACTAGTGACACCGAGTGCTGTACTTCCTCATTCTTTTCCACGTGTTGCTGGCAGTTTTATTGTGTTGTAAATTAGTTAAATTAACCTCCCACATAAAGCACACCTAAATTTCCTAGTTGACAGATGCAACTGTCTTTCAGGCTGCTTAGGTAAACAGCAAGCTGGGCTATTTAATGGTCGGGGGTTTAACCCAACCTGGGCTTCGAACTCATGACCTCTCGGTCAGTAGTGATTTATTGCAGCTGGTTACTAGCCAGCTGTGCCACAGCACCGCCCTTATTTATATTTATTTATTTATTTATTTATTTATTTTATTTTTCAAACTTATATGCCGCCACTCCCCTAGGGCTCGGAGCGGCTTACAAGAACCGGCTATTCTACTTATCCATGGGTCTTGTTGAATATTATACCTTAACTCTTATGAAACATGGAACCATCTCCTTCTCTGAGCAGAATGAGATTAGTCCATCTCAGGAGAACCTTAAAGAAGCAATGAACCACTTTATTCTCTCTGCTGTTGCATCACTTCTGGACTTTTTGAAAGCTTCTCTGGAGGCTTTTAAGCAGAGGCTGGATGGCCATCTGTCAGGGGTGCTTTGAATGTGATTTACTGCTTCTTGGTGGAATGCGGTTGGACTGGATGGCCCATGAGGTCTCTTCCAACTCTATGATTCTATGACTTATCCATGGGTCATATCAGAATTCATATTTCTGGCCCCAAAACCTGCCTTAGACTTATACATGAGGTCAACTTATACATTAATATATACAAAGATTAATTGTTGACAGCGGGAAGCAGTTAGCAGTTTTTAGGTGTGCCTGTTCGCTCCCCTTGTGCCTGCTTCAAGTCTGCATCTGGGATACTTCTCCTAAGAATTTATTGCTGTTTCTTTGTCTGAAGTAAGACTGCTATTTGATTTGGGAATTTATCAGAGACTAAGAATTGTGCTTGCCCTAAGACTTCCTTGCTTACTTTTGCATTATTCCACTGAGTGAACTATACTTTATGTTTTGCTGAAGTAAAGCAGTTTTCATTTACTTACCACAGTGTTTTAAGGCTGTTGTTGAAAGACAAAACAGGACATCACCACCCCAAAACTCAAGAAACACCTTCACATAAACTAGGGCTGAACAACTTTTGGCCAACGTAACATTTTTAGGCTATGCTTGCAAGGAGTTGCAATCCAACAACATTTCAAGTGGCAGGCTACACAGCCCTGTTAGTGATACTATGTTGGCAGAGCTTTTCTAAAGCTTTAGTTAAGCATTTTCAACTTTTCCCACTATGGTCCCCTGCACAACTTTTGGACCATACTTTCCATTACCCCTGGCTATGATTTCTGCAGGCTAAAGCTGATGAAAGTTGTAGCCCGAAACATCTGGAAGGTACCAGCTAAAGCTAGAAAAGATGCAGATTTTAATTAGTACACATGAAAGGGGTTTTGAAAAAAGGAGATGTTCTTGTTATTGGAAATGTAATTTCCAATAAGCTGATAATCTTCCACCTTCTGATCCCAGCAGCTGCTGCTTCAAAAATCTACTTTGCCTTTTTTTGGTTATATTTTTTCCAGTCATAGCTAAGGGACTGAGCTTTGAAAACATACTTTTTTGGGACTGCAATTCTCAATGTGCCTTAGCCAGCAAGGCCACTGGTCTGGGGATTGTGGGAGGTGTTTTCCCAGAGTTGCTGATAAGGCAGGAGAAAAAGAAAAAAGACCACATTGCAGGTGGGTGGACTCCATCAATGAAGCCATGGATGTTCTGAGTCTTCAAGACTTGAGCAGGTCAATTGAGGATAGGGTGACTTGGAGGCCTCCCATTCATGGGGTCACCATAAGTCAAAGTCAACTTGATGGCAAGGTGTTTGCCAATGTTCATGCTGAAGAGAAGTGACTAGTGGGGTGCCATGGGAGGTTCTGTCTTTATTAAAGATTTGAATGGCGAAATGGGTTAAACCCTTGTGCTGGCTGGACTGCTGACCAGAAGGTTGGGTTGCTGACCTGAAGGTTAACGGTTCGAATCTGTGAGACGGGGTGAGCCCCCATCTGTCTGCTCTAGTTTGTGGGGACATGAGAGAAGCCTCCCAGCTAACACATCTGGGCATCCCCTGAGCAACGTCTCTGTAGATGGCCAATTCTCTCACACCAGAAGCGACTTGCAGCATGTTCTCAAGTCGCTTCTGACATGATAAAAAAACTTGGATGATGGAATATCTTATCAAATTTGCAAACAAATTCAATTTAGGAGGGGTGGCTAATACCCCAGGACTGAAAATGACCTGAAAAGATAAGTGGCTCAGCGGGAGAATATGCTATTGCCTTGGTATGTGGCGGAAGCTTTTAAACAGAGGCAGAATGGATATATTTCAAAAATGCTTTAGTTGTGTCCTCCTACATGACTGAAAAGGGATGGACTGGATGGCCCTTGGGGTTTTCTCTCACTCTATAAGTCTTCTAAGAAAGCAACAAGAGCACCAGTGGACCAAAAAAATCACATTTCCCCACTTCATTCATCTGTAAATGCTTCCCCAACCCCTCTCTTTCTCATGCTAAGCAATAAAAAAATCCAGTAAAGTGAAATTTGAATTTGATTTGCATGTTTGTCGACTTTGGTAGGAGCTAGGGAATTGGAACATCACAAGAAGTCATTATGCAGCTTTCTGGGAGTTCGGCTCCATCCGCCCACGCCCCCGGTGCACCCCTTTCCCTGCCATTAATCTAAAATCCTTTGTGGTTGCAAAGAAGGCTGTGAGCCCTCCGGAAGCCCTATTTTTCCATGTCTGGTAGGAAGGAAGGCTACCGATTCTTGTTCAATGAAGAGACACCTCCCACTCTACCAAGAACAGACTTATAACTTGCAAGAAAGGATGTGAGAGCTTTCCTCAGTGAGTTCTGAGCAATGGGAGTTTGGTTTCTCAGGAGGAAAAAAAAGGTGTGATCAGATTTTTGTTCTAGGTTTTCTTAGGAATTTGGGTTGCTTCTCAGAAAGGTGGGCTGCAGCAGTTTGATTTTGCCTGAACCCACTGAGAAGGACAAGTCCTCCCCTTCGTCTTTGACATAGTTTTGCAACAATTAAAGCCATTTGTGGATGAAGAAGGGCTGTGGCACAGGCTGGTGAGCAGCCAGCTGCAATAAATCACAGTGACCATGAGGTCATGAGTTCGAGGCCAGCCCGTGGCGGGGTGAGCACCCAACAATTAAAAAAAATAGCCCCTGCTTGTTGCCGACCTAGCAACCTGAAAGATAGTTGCATCTATCAAGTAGGAAATTAAGGTACCACTTATAATAATGTGGGAAGGCTAATTTATGACTCCATAAAAAAAATCATCCAGTCGAAGTTGGAATGAGGAAGTGCCGTTGCAGTGGATGATGAAGCAGCTGCTCCCCCCTGTGGCCGGAATCAAACATCCCCTCAGGAGAAGGTTAAATTGCCGCTGCGTCTGTCTCTGTCTCAGTTCTATGTGTATATGGGCATTGAATGTTTGCCTTATATGTATATAATGTGATCCTCCCTGAGTCTCCTTCAGGGTGAGAAGGGCGGAATATAAATACTATAAATAAATAAATAAATAAATAAATAAATAAATAAATAAACATTTTGAAAGTAGCCGAAAAAGTGGGAAAACGGAAGACTTAATGCAGACAGTCCCTTCCAAACCAGAGCAGTTGGAGGACGTGTTGTTAGGATTCTTGTAACAAGAGTGTAATTCATCGTATTGCAGGGCAGGGCATTTAATTCAGTTAGTAAAGCACTTCGTTAGTAAACCACCTTCTGTTCTCAGCTTCTTTACTGTCAAAACTTTGACTAGTTTCTAGTAACTGTCAATGAGACCAAAGCATAAAATAAGCCATTGTTCAGTGGTTTGGGAGCAAGATCATTTATTAAAAAGCCTTGGCAAACAGAGTTCTATGTAATTGTCATCTGAAGGCCAAAAGAGAGATAAATCCATTCAAATGCAGCCACCTAGGAATCCAAACCATGGGAAATGTCCCACAGGGGGGGAAAAATCCCCATCTGGTGAGATCTGCTCTGTAATTCTGATCTTGCAAAGAGTTTTTTTTGTTGTTGCTTATCTGTTCTGTCATTTCTGACTCTTCGTGACCTCATGGACCAGTTCAGGCCAAAGCTGTCAGCACGCCCAACTCTTTCAAAGTCAAGCCAGTTACTTCAAGGATAACATCCATCCATCTTGCCATTGGTCAGCCCCTCTTCCTTTTTCCTTCCATTTTCCCTAGCATCATTCTCTTCTCCAAGCAAAGAGTTTATATGTGGAAAATATGGAAACGATACTAGGTTACCAATGCATACCAGGTGCTTTAGGCTGTATTTCAGAGGAAGGACCTGGGTGGAAAACCTCATTACTTAGACAGTCCCTTGTTGTCCGAGTATGATGGCCTTCCAAGTGTAGTATTTTTCTTGGAAGACACCTGTGCGTTAAGTTTTTTAATGTGTGGAGGTCAGTGTACAGCCGATCAACACACAGAGTGAGGGTTCCATGGTTAATATGGCAGCGGGTTCTCAATCTGTTGCAGCCTTCTTCCACCTTCACCATGTTATCTTCCATTTGATACACCATTGAGATCTTCAGGTCTTCAGATTGTGCTTGGTCTGGAACCTCCCCTGCAGCCCCTCCTGGGAGTACATGACTCTGATGGTTATGCCCCCAGGTTCATTGAAACACACAATTTATTTATTATTTATTTACAGCATTTATATTCCGCCCTTCTCACCCCGAAGGGGACTCAGGGCGGATCACATTACACATATAGGCAAACATTCAATGCCTTTTAACATAGAACAAAGACAAACAAACATAGGCTCCGAGCGGGCCTCGAACTCATGACCTCCTGGTCAGAGTGATTCATTGCAATGATTCATTGCAGCTGCTCTCCAGCCTGCGCCACAGCCCGAGCCCTCATCATGATAAGGTCCCTCATCATGCTAAGGTGACAATCCATCGAGGTTTATCTATTATCTATTATAATAATGCCTTCTCATTATTATGACAAGGGAACATCTGGAAATGAGCAAAACAGTAGTGGGATTGGGAAGAGTGACAAAAGCAAATGATAAAATGTCTCCAGTGAGGATTCAGGTATTGCTCAGAACCCCATGAGTTGCACAGCATCTTCTTTGTTATGGATTTTTTAAGACACTTGTTTCACTACTAGGTAAAGGTAAAGGATTCCCCTGATGTTACGTCCAGTCATGTCTAACTCTGGGGGTTGGTGCTCATCTCCATTTCTAAGCCGAAGAGCTGGTGTTGTCCGTAGACACCTCCAAGGTCATGTGGCCGGCATGACTGCATGGAGCACTGTTACCTTACCTATTGATCTACTCACATTTGCATGTTTTCAAACTGCTAGGTTGGCAGGAGCTGGAGCTAACAGCGGCTGCTCCCGCTGCTCCCGGGGTTTGACTAATATTTGCTCAAAATATCTAATTTCGCACAGAAATAGCATTTATAAGTGTTAAAAATGGGTGAGCCCTTAATTGGATACATTTTAAAGCTGGTTTTGCCCTCAATTGCAGAGCAAATAGGCTTGCAAAACCTACTTGTACCCAATGGAAAAAAATACAGATACTGTTGGAATTTTTTGTTGTCCTTAAGGGTGGATGTAATATTCATTTTTAAATGAAACTGCAGCCAGTTCTCCACATTTTGTGGATTGGATTAATATAGTCTCTTGAGGGATTTCTAGGTCTTCCAGTGCAGTTCTATGGCATTTCATACCCCCCCCCCCCCGCCCCGTGGTTGCATGGTTTCTCAATTGAACCCAGAACTACTCAAATAGGGAGATGTGTCTACTAAGCTCAGAAAATCTTCATTGTACCTAAATACCCTAAAAGCAGCAGTTCTGGTCTGATCTTGGAACCTAAACAGGGCCAGCCCTGCTCAGTATTTGGATGGGAGACCACCAACAATATTTCAGAGGATGAAGTTGGTTAAACTACATCTAAGTGGAGAAGGGAGCAAGCTCGTTTGCTGCTGTCCTGGAAACTAGGACACAGAACAATGGCTTTAAACTACAGGAAAGGAGATTCCACCTGAACATTAGGAAGAACTTCCTCACTGTGAGAGCTGTTCAGCAGTGGAACTCTCTGCCCCGGAGTGTGGTGGAGGCTCCTTCTTTGGAGGCTTTTAAGCAGAGGCTGGATGGCCATCTGTCAGGGGTGCTTTGAATACAATTTCCTGCTTCTTGGCAAGGGGTTGGACTGAATGGCCCGTTAGGTCTCTTCCAACTCTATGATTCTAAATGTTCCTTGCCTAAGAAAACCATAAAATTAATGGGCCATAAGTCAACAGGCATCTGTTGTGGATTGGACCCAGCAGTTGATTCAGATGGTGGCCAGTGCCACGGATTCCTAATTTGTTTGCAAATTAGGAAAACGCCTCACATTGCCTCATATGCAAAACGCCTCATATTGAATTGTACCTCGAGGCTTTTTGCATACTGATGAAAAGATCCCTCTGAGCAAATGTCTTCCCAACCTCCATTTCTAGATGGCTGTTTCTTTTAATACAGAAAATTCTTGTGTCGTTTAGCAAAGTCAGGCCAAAGCTCTTATGAAAGCAGGCAGTTAATGGCAGGGGAATGGATCTGCCTGCTATTTGCTGCCATCGCTTTTCCAATGCTTAATTATGTGGAATTCAGAAAGCCAAATCACTAGGTTCAACAACAGTGTGCTACTGGAGCAGACACTGACATAACTCTACACATTTTTTGGATGATGACTCCAAGAATCCCCCCCCATCAGGGATGCTGGTATTTGTAGTCTACAAACTGTTTTCTCCCACGTTCTTTTCCCCAATATGGCCATCAGTTTTTTTATTTGGGTATATCTTCATTTACATTATGGTTGAATTCCTCTTAGTATGAAGATCTTGATATATATCAAGGTTGGGTTCCGCTTAATGTGAAGCTAGGTAGATCTTGATTTACACCAGGGTTGAGTGTAAAGCTGGGTAAATCTTGATTTATATCAGAGTTGAATGTAAAGCTAGGTAGATCTTGATGTACATGAAGGTTGAGTTCCTCTTAATGTAAAGTTAAGTAGATCTTGATGTATATCAGGGTTGAATGTAAAGCTAGGTAGATATTGATGTGTATCAGACTTGAATTGCAAAGCTAGGTAGATCTTGATGTACAAGAAGGTTGGGTTTCTCTTAATGTAAAGCTAGGTAGATCTTGATGTACATGAAGGTTGAGTTCCTCTTAATGTAAAGATAGGTAGATCTTGATATATATCAGGGCTGAATGTGAAGCTAGGTAGATATTGATGTGTATCAGACTTGAATTTCAAAGGTATGTAGATCCTGATATACATGAAGGTTGAGTTCCTCTTAATGTAAAGATAGGTAGATCTTGATGTATATCAGGGTTGAATGTGAAGCTAGGTAGATACTGATGTGTATCAGACTTGAATGGCAAAGGCAGGTAGATCTTGATGTACAAGAAGGTTGGGTTTCTCTTAATGTAAAGCTAGGTCGATCTTGATATGCATCAGAATTGAACTGTAAGAGTAGGTAGCTCTTGATGTGCATCAAGATCTACCTACTCTTACAATTCTACCTAACTTTACAATAACAGGAACTCAACCTTGATGTACATCAAGATCTACTTATTCTTACAATTCAACTCTGATACACGTCAAGATCCACCTATCTTTACATTAAGAGAAACCCAACCTTGTTGTACATCAAGATCTACTTATCTTTGCAATTCTAGTCTGATACACATCAATATCTACCTAGCTTTACATTCAACCCTGATATACATCAAGATCTACTTAGCCTTGCATTACATTGAGTTCCTCTTAATGTAAAGCTAGGTAGATCGTAATTTACACCAGTGTTGAATGTAAAGTTGGGTAATGTGTTGTTGAAGGCTTTCATGGCCAGGATTACAGGGTTGTTGTATGTTTTCCAGGCTGTGTGGCCATGTTCCAGAAGTATTCTCTTCTGACGTTTCTCCCACATCTATGGCAGGCATCCTCACAGCCTCTGAGGTTGCTTGCCATAGATGTGGGTGAAACATCAGGAGAGAATACTTGTGGAACATGGCCACACAGCTCAGAAAACATACAACAACCCTAAAGCTGGGTAGATCTTGAAGTATGTCAGGATTTGTATTGTAAAGAGAAGTAGATCTTGATTTACATCAGGGTTGAGTTATACAGAAGGGAGAAACCAATTGCATAAGGAAATATTGGAGACTGAAGAAGAGATGCATTCTGGCAGAGCTGAAGAACCCATAAAATCAACAATTTTGTCTCTAGTTTTAAAGAAGTTGACTGTTCTAGAATAAGGAACTGCCCATTAGATGACTGTTCTTGAGAGAAGTACACAGATGGAGAACAGTGGGTAAACTAAGAACAGTGTTCTTGGCTGTACCTTCTCCTGCCAGCCTTTCAGAGATTAAAAGCACATAAGAAGGAAGAGAGGTAGCATGTCTCCTGCTATGTCCTCTCCAGTAGATATGCCAAGTGAGGAGAACAAAATCTGGCTGTCCACCCCACCAACACCTAAATAAACAGAGGGAAGTCCTTCCCGTTGTACCAAAATGCAATGATTCTAGCTTCTTCTGTTACATAAGCACATCCCAAGGAAAGTCCTTCCTCCAAACCTCCAAGATTCAAGTTTCTTCCTCCTCATGCTTCAACAGATCCAGAATGCCAAGTAACTACTGACTACCAGTTCATTTCTGGGCACAATTCAAAATGCTGCTGATGACCTACAAAGGCACTATATGGTTTAGGTTCAGACTATTTAAAACACTGTATCTATCTCCCATACCAACCTGACAGAATCCCAAGATCTGTATGGGAAGGCTTCCTTTCAATCCCACCACTATCCTAGCCTGAAGTATAGCATTAATGCAGTTTGACACCACTTTAATTTCCATGGCTCAGAGCTATGAAATCATGGGACCTGTAGTTTTACAAGGTCTTTCACTTTGTTGTTGTATGTTTTCCAGGCTATATGGCCATGTTCCAGAAGTATAACTTCAACAGAAAGGAGGAAACCATGAACAAAATCTGGCTACCAGTATTAAAAAAAACTCCAAAATCAGAACAGTAAATAAGGAGCAGTACTCTGAAAACAGAAGAATTCCAAACAGGAATCAATCAGGGGCAGCTAATGACTCTGAACAAAGGATTCCCCCAGGCCAGGATGCAAGGCTGGGAAGGCCATAATGCTAACAAAGGTGATTAATTACAACATTCCCACTGGCCTCCAACAGACAAGAGTTCTTCTCCCCACCCAGGAACTTCTACAGTTATATAAACCCCACTTGCCTAGTTTCTCCAAACCTCACAACCTCTGAGGATGCCTGCCATAGGTGTGGGTGAAACGTCAGGAGAGAATACTTCTGGAACATGGCCGTACTGCCCGGAAAACATACAACAACCCTGTGATCCTGACCATGAAAGTCTTCAACGACACGTCTTTCACTTTTTCTGCTGGTGCCTCACTAAACTACAACTCCCTGGATTCCATTGCATTGAGTTAAAATTAAAGTGGTGTTAAATTGCATTAATTGCACCATGTAGATGCCCCTTTCTTCAGTTCCCTTTGGACAGCAAAGCCTTTCCTTTTTCCATTGGCAACCGTGGTGCAAACAGTTTCTTATTAAGAAATGATATATGACAACAGCATGGAATGATGAAACAATAAAAGCTGTCAATATGCAGATTTGTGGTGATGAATCTATAAGCTGCAAAACAAAAACACAGCGAAGATATTTACTGCCAGATGAACAGGAATTTCTAATAGGCCAAATGAAAGAAAATTATTTCCTTAACAACGCCACGGGTATATTTTATCTAGGGCACAAATGCATTTTGCTAGTTTCTCCAATCCTATAAAAACCGTGCGCATGAATCTTATTACACAGGAAAGCAGGGAAGAATGATGGATCAGTGCCAGAAAGCGGCAAGAAAGTCCTGCCAAGATAATATATGGGCACAACATTGTCAATTTTTGCAAATTGCCTATTAAAAAAGGCAAGGAGGAAAGTGCAAAAATCAAATATATGAAACCTTAGATTATTCCAATGTCATTTTTTCCCCTGTTCACTGATGTGTGTTTTAACTAGTAATGCAGTTTCCAAAATACAGTGTTTGGCTTTCGCATAAAGTGTAAAAAGAGGCATTATTGCATATAAATGGGAGCGTTGAGGGCTCTGAAACAGGGCTTGGGATCGAGCTTTATCTTTTTACATTGCAGCTCCCACCATCCCCATGCTGGCTTAGGGGATACTGGAGGTGAGCGTGAAAATTGAGTTGATCCTCTCACACTCAGAAGAAAGTGGAATTTCAGACAGGAAAAAATAAGGGCCAGCTAACACCTCCCAACAAAGGATCCCCCAGGCAGGAACCAGCCAGGCTTTGAAGCTGCAAGGCTATTCAGTGCTAATCAAGCTGGTCAATACTTGCCTCAAACAGACAAGAGTTCTTTCTTCCACCCTGGGCCTTCCACAGATATATAAACCTCACTTGGCATAGTTTTCCAACAGAACTCACAATCTCTGAGGATGCTTGTCATTGATGTGCGTGAAACATCAGGAGAGAATGCTTCAGGAACATGGCCATATATCCCAGAAAACTCAGCAACCCAGTAATTCCAGTCATGAAAGCCTTCAACAACACAAACCCTTTAATGTGACATGACACTAGAACTGAAAAGGAATATGGAGCTTCAGAAACCATCAAGAATGTGTTATGAGAACTAGAAACGCTCAGCTTTTGCCTGCTTGAAAGAACTGTGCATTTAGACTTGGTTTCCAGGAGTGCATCTACACTGTAGAATCAATGCAGTTTGACACCTAGTTAGCTGCTTTGGCTCCATGCTATGCACTCCTGGGAGGTTGTAGGTTGGTGAGGCTAAAGATCTTATAAAACTATAGCTTCCATGATTCTATAGTATTGAGCCAAAGTAGTTAAAGTGTTTTCAAGTTGCATTAATTCTCCAGTTTACATCCACTCCAGGTTAAGTTATCGGAGCTTCCAAGACTTTGAAATGAACAACTGTCCCAATTACCGGTGTTCACCTGCCATCCTACTTTTAGGGTTGCTTCTAAAATGTCCCAGTTTCTCCCACTTTTCTCTGTTGTTCTCAGCTTTCTTCAAATGCTGCAACTGAATACAAATGGGCAATGGTAGTGCGTATTCATTGCACTCAGCAGGAAAAGAAGAGAGGAAGGAGCAAAATCTTATCCTTATCCCAAGGAAAAACAAACTACTGCAGCCCTTCTTAGCTTCTGAACAGAGTTTGGAAAAGTTACTTCTCTGGGTTGTAATTTGCTGTATCCTCCAGTTCTTAGTTGTGCTGACTGAATGTTTTTCAGAAAGGTAATGGTTTGAGTTCTGGACTAATCCTCGTTCAACTAAAACCCACTGGATACCCTTGGACAGGTCACTCTCTCTCGGCCACAGAGGAAAGCAATTGCAAACCCACTTTTAAACACATATTGCAACGAAAAACACTATGATAGGGTCAGCTTGAAAGCACACAATAATCCTCTCCAAAGAAATTTTCTGCACTTGGAGATGTCTGCTTCCAGTTAGCCAAACAGTGAATGACTTTGCTCCCTGTTCTTTATTCCCAGGCAGGAAGGGAATCGAGTGCACTGTGGTATATCTGGTATGTTAACAAAATCTTGAGGCAAGACTGCTAACAATCCAAGCTTCCCCAAAATCCTGTCATTATTCAGGCTATTAGGAAACTGGACCTGCACAATGCAGAGATGTATGCTTGCATGAAGAGGGGGGAAATTATGGGATGCCTATGTGATCAGAAGTTCAAGGCTTGTACTTGTATGTTTGCAATGAGGAGGGCAGGATATTGTGTCTTAGCAACCACAAAGCACCATGTAAACTCTTGGGTTTTTTAAAATCATGTCAGAAGTGACTTGAGAACATGCTGCAAGTTGCTTCTGGTGTGAGAGAATTGGCCGTCTACAGAGACGTTGTGCAGGGGACGCTGAGACTTGTTAGCTGGGAGGCTTCTCTCATGTCCCCACAAGCTAGAGCTGACAGATGGGAGCTCACCCCAACTCACTGGCAACCTTCAGGTCAGCGACCCAACCTTCAGGACAGCAGTTCAGCCAGCACAAAGGTTCAACCCATTGCACCACCGCTGCTCTGGGGTGGATGTCAGCATCACTACTGGTTGGTGCTGTGTTTCAGATTCATTTGCTTGCTTCTCTGTTGTGTAGAATCCATATAGAATCTAGACTTGCTGGGACCCTAAAGATCATCTAGCCCAAATCACGTCTGCCAGGCAGGAAGACACAATCCAAGCCCCCCCCGGTAGATGTCCATCCAGCCTCTGCTTAAAAACCTCCAGAGAAAGAGATGCCACCAGATTCTAAGGCAACATATTCCATTGTGAAACTGATTATCAAGGTGTTCTTCCTAATGTTTAGGTGGAATCTCCAGAATGTCCAGCTTGGAGAAAAAAAGGCAGAGACTGGACATTAGATTCATGTTTAAATATTTGCAAAGATTGACCACTGAGGAAAGCTTGTTTTCTCCAGCTCTGGAGACTAGGACACAGTGGAACAAGTTATTTTTTGTGTGTGTCAGGAGCGACTTGAGAAACTGCAAAACGTAGGAAGAACTTCCTGATGATAAAAGATGTTTGGCACTAGAATCTGATGCTTTAGAGTCCAGTGGAGTCTCCTTCTCTGGAGGCTTTTAAGCCACGGCTGGATGGGCATCTGTCGGGAGGGTTTGGATTGTGTCTTCCTGCCTGGAAGAATGGGATTGAACTGGATGATCTTTGGGGACCCCTTCCAACTATAATGGAATATGGACAGTCTGGTTGTCGGATGGATTCTCCTTCTCTGGAGTTTTTTAAGTAGAGGCTGGATGGGCATCTGTCAGGAGGGTTTGGATTGTGTCTTCCTGCCTGGAAGAATGGGATTGAACTGGATGGCCTTTGGAGACCCCTTCCAACTATAATGGAATATGGACAATCTGGTTGTCTGATGGATTCACCTTCTCTGGAGTTTTTTAAGTAGAGGCTGAATGGGCATCTGTCAGGAGGGTTTAGATTGTGTCCTCCTGCCTGGAAGAATGGGATTGAACTCAATAATATTTGGGGATCCCTTCCAACTATAATGGAATATGGACAGTCTGGTTGCCCGATGGATTCTCCTTCTCTTGAGTTTTTTAAGTAGAGGATGGATGGGCATCTGTCAGGAGGGTTTGGATTGTGTCTTCCTGCCTGGAAGAATGGGAATGAACTGGATGGTCTTTGGGGACCCCTTCCAACTATAATGGAATATGGATGGTCTGGTTGTCCGATGGATTCTCCTTCTCGAGTTTTTTAAGTAGAGACTGGATGGGCATCTATCAGGAGGGTTTAGATTGTGTCTTCCTGCCCAGAAGAATGGGATTAGACTGGTTGACCCTTGGGGTTTCTTCCCACTGTATGATTGTATGAACCCCATCTCGTGACGGGCGCTCTGCATCCCACCCCCGCTCTCTTTGATCCCATCTTGGCATCCCCTGTTGATCGCTCCGGGGATGATAATCGAAGCAATCATTGCAGATGATAAAATTGCAGAGGCTCAGGGCTGGTTGGTTCACTGCCTCTCTCTGCTGCCTCTGTAGAAATAGATGCCAACTGAGAAGGTAGGAGAGGAAAAGGCATCAACCAAGGCAGGACGCCCCTTTCCTTGGGCACCGGCTGAGATTTTATTGGCTCCTGAGCTGCTGTTTAAAGCCAGAGCGCTTGGAGGGTTGTTGCTCTTCTCAACCCGCCCACCCTCCAAGATAGCAGAGAGAGGCAGAGAAAAAAAGAGAGCGATGTGTTCACAAGAGCACAAGGGAGAGATTGCCACACTTTAATCGGCAGAGAACAAGGCAGGGAGAAACAAAGAAAGGGACTTGAAGAAGTGGGACCGGCTCGTGCTGTCTTTCCGCTCCAATTTGGCACACTCCAGGGCCGGACAGCGATGAACGAGACTATCATCCTCCAATACTTCATTGAGGAATTGGATGCTAACTGCAGCCTTTTGGATATGATTCACGATGGCTTTGATGGTAGGGAGGAAAGCGGGTAGGCATTTTGGGGGGTCATTGTTTCTTTTGCTGTGCCTTGTGAGTCACTGTTTTTCTTTTGTCTCCCTTTTAAATACAAATTGAAGGTCCTTACTGCAATGCCACCATCGACCAGATTAGGACTTGCTGGCCAAAGACGGGCGCCGGAGAATTGGTGGAGAGACCTTGTCCGGAGTTCATCAACGGAGTCAAATACAACACCACACGTAAGTCCGGAAAACTCTTTTTTCCCCTTCTCTTCTGCAGAGATGCTGTCCCTAGACACACATTTTGAAAGAAGAGCTTCATTTGGAAGCATTATATAAATAAGGCTTCCTTTTTGCATGCTTTTTCCGGGAATGGGGTCATTGTGTTCCCAAAGATCGGCACAGAAATTCCTTCTTTCGGTGACTGGTTTTGCTCCGAGTTCATTGACTTTGCGCTGTCTTGTCTTTGGAGAGTTTGATTGGCTTTGGGTTCATTGATTTAGCCCTATGTTGTCCTCAGAGAATTCGACTTGCTTTGGGTTCATTGACTTAGTTCTGTTTTATCTCTCGGGAAGACAAAACCTAGAAGTTTTTCAAGCACAAAAAATTGCAATGTACACCAGTGAAGAGCATGGTTAGTTTCTGTTAGGCTGTTCCGATGGATCCTATGACATTTCACCCAGATTTGCCTTGCATGAGCTTTCATGTAACACAGGACTAAAATCCAAAAAAACCTCATGCTGTGTTACATTTGTAACTCTCCGAAATGTAGCAAAGTTCTCTTTTTCATGGAGGATCCCATTGGCATGTTAGCTAAATGTTAGTCAATACGGTATTGATGCAGGTATTGATACAAACTCCTGACCAGTAGTCGTAAAAATAGCTAAGTAACACAGTGTGGAATGATTGGTTTCATTTATTAAGTACCTATTTGTTTTCTTTTAATAGTTTGACATAATAACCCATGTGCGGCTTTGTCGGTTCCATAGTGAAGTGTTGCTGCCTTACATCAAATTGTGATTATTTTATCAGAAATCTCCCATTTCCAAATAAATCTCAGGATGTTTCATACAGGACTGAGTAATGCCTTTTTAGGTTTTGGTCAGCCAGCTTTGAGCCTTCGGGAAAAAACTGTCCTATATTTGCCATCAGATTTGGCAAATACCAAATGTAGCAGTGACTTTAAGCATGAGTTGAATATAGAACATTAGTATTTGCGTTAGAAAAAATAGCGGAAATATTTCTGGTTTTGGATATGCATAAAATGTGTCTAGTTTTTACCTCTGAATGTCACGATTTGCTGTATTTTGAACATTCCCTTTTACACATGTTTCTGAATACAGTGGGGAAATTG
This sequence comes from Anolis carolinensis, assembly GCF_035594765.1. Taxonomy (NCBI): domain Eukaryota; kingdom Metazoa; phylum Chordata; class Lepidosauria; order Squamata; family Anolidae; genus Anolis; species Anolis carolinensis. Next base: position 113,526,757 of record NC_085846.1, on the reverse strand, counting down.
AGCCAACATGGAGGGCTGAAAAAAAGAAATGTGGGTTGCAACCATTTAAGAGATAGGACGATACTTAGAGCATATGTGTGAAAATCAACACCCATGGGCCAAATCTTGCCTTGTCATTTTATGTGGCCCTCTAACTCCACATCATTGAGCATCATTAGAGTTGATGGGAGTTGTGATCCAGGAACATCTGTTCTGTTTAGTCAAGAGAGTGAGGCTTGAATTAAGATGCAAGGCTTGTGGATCTGATGCCTGACTTTAAAACGCCCTTTAACCTTTCCCCAACCTCAGAACCACTAATGCTGCTGGGTTGCCATTCCCATTATCCCCAGTCTGCATGGCAAAAGTGATGGGAGTTATCGTTCAATCACATCTGGGGACCCAAACTGGGATGAAACCTTATTATTAAGGCAGGTTTTTTGAGAAGGAAGTTTTTAAGATCACAAGTCAGGGAATGCTGTGGTTGATATGAATAGGTTTTCGATTGGTTTTAATGGTTTTAACTGTTTATTTTAAATACAGCTAATAATACTTTAATGCCTGTATATTTTACATTATATTGTATTGCTTTTATTGTGAGTAGCTTTGAGTCTCCTTGTTAGAGAGATAAAGCGGGATACAAATAGTGATGTGTTGTTGAAGGTTTTCATGGCCGGAATCACTGGGTTGCTGTGAGTTTTTCGGGCTGTATGGCCATCTTTCAGCAGCATTCTCTCCTGACGTTTTGCCTGCATCTGTGGCTAATGGCATTTTCAAGTGTTGTGTTCGCAGAGAATACCTTCTTACAGAAGTCTTCTCTTGGTTTTAAAGAGTGTTATTAATGGTTTTTCCTCTTTTACAGGGGTCCTGTATCCCTATCTCCAGCAAATATATAAACTTATTACTACTTAACTAACATTTCAACTTTTGCTTCATAGTCAAATTAAAAAATGCAATGTGTTATCGAAGGCTTTCATGGCCGGAATCACTGGGTTGCTGTGAGTTTTCTGGGCCTTGGCCATGTTTCAGAAGCATTCTCTCCTGACCTTTCACCCACATCTATGGCAGGCATCCCCAGAGGTTGTGAGGTCTGTTGGAAACTAGGCAAGTGGGGTTTATATATCTATGGAATAATGTCCAGGGTGGGAGAAAGAACTTTTGTCTGTTTGAGGCAAGTGTGAATGTTGCAATTGGCCACATTGATTAGCATTGAATAGCCTTGTAAATTCAAAGCCTGGCTGCTTCCTGCCTTTGTTAGCTGGCCCTGTTTTGTTTTGTTTTATTGTCCTGATTTTAGAGGGTTTTTTTTAATACTGGTAGTCTGATTTTGTTCATTTTCATGATTTCCTTTTTGTTGAAATTGTCATATGGATTTCGATGGCTTCTCTGTGTATTCTGTGTAGTTGTTAGAGTGGTCCAGCATATATAAATCCCACTTGCCTAGTTTCCAACAGACATTATTCCACAAATATATAAACCCCACTTGCCTAGTTTCCAACACCTCTAAACCTCCGAGGATGCCTGCCATAGATGTAGGTGAAACATCAGGAATGAATGCTTCTGGAAAATGGCCATACAGCCCGGAAAACTCACAACAACCTGAATATATAAGCATTTGCTTCATAGTCAAATTTAAAAAGACAATCTTCATACACTGGAAGCATAATCTTCACTTCTTTAAAAAAAAATTAAAAAGTTGTCCAGAGACTTCTCTCTGATCAAAGTCTATTCATTTCTGGCATTTCAATGAACCTTCAAAATGCACTGTTCTTTTGGGAGAAAAAGATCAATATTCTTCTACGTCTGACAATACAATAGCTTTGCTGCCAGGACAGTATTATGAAAAACGTTAAAATCCATGCGCTTAATTTGATCATTTCAAAACCCCGATACAAACAACTCTGGTTTTAGATGCATTCTCATTTTGAAAATGCCTTGCACCAGCAATTATATCAGCTGGGAATATTTCTTAGCTTTGTCACAGGTTCGCCAAATGTGATAAAAAAATTTCCTTTTTGTGCAACCACAGCATGTATATTTGGAGTTAAATACTGTATATCATGACCAGGCATGGGTAAACTTGGGCCCTCCAGGTGTTTTGGACTTCAACTCCCACAATTCCTAACAGCCTACCGGCTGTTAGGAATTGTGGAAGTTGAAGTCCAAAACACCTGGAGGGCCCAAGTTTGCCCATGCCTGGTGTAGACTCATATAATCCACTTCAAAGCAGATAATCTGGGATCAGATCCTGGGATTTAGAGCAGTGTAGATCCTGCCTTGTCCCTCAAATGAAATCTTTCTTGGTTTCTCCTTTAAATGTTGGACTAAAACCCAAAGCGGAGGCATGCTACTTTGACACGGGAGTGCTCAGTGCCGCCATCCCAGACCAGAACAGGATGTTCTGAAATGCAAGTCTAATTTGCAGGAAGGCGCCGTGCCAAAGGAGCGCATTAATGTGCCGCACCTACAGACTGACAATGAAACCTGCTTAAGGGGGCATTGGAGAAATAGAAGAAATCAGTAAATCTATCTCTTGGTCCTAAGAGAGCCACTGAAGTTGTGTAGCTGTGCATTTTATTGCCGTGTTCTCAACTTGGGTTGCATTTACACAGTAGAATTAATGCAGTTTGACACCACTTTAAATTCTGTGACTCAGTGCTATGGAACCCAGCAACTTGTAGTCTGGAGAGGCACTAGTTTGGAGAGACACTTTGTAAAACTACAACTCCCATGATCCCATAGCATTGAGCCGCAGCAGTTAAAGTGGTGTTGAACTCCATTAATTCTATAGTTTCTTAGGAGTCCAAAACACCTGGAGGGCCGAGGTTTGCCCATGCCTGGTCTACATTGCCAGATAAGCTGGGATAAACAGATAATCTGGGCTCAGATCCGAGGATATAGGGCAGTGCACATCCAGCCTCAGAGACATCTAGATTCATTCATGCAGTTTGACACCCCTTGAACTTCCAATGGTATGGAACCATGGAAGTTGTAGTTCTACAAGATCTTTAGATACACCCTTGGGATGGGATTTGTGTTGGACTGAAACTCCCAGCCTCTCTCTCCATTATTGTGCATGGGGTGGAATGATGGGAGATATAGCCCCAACAACATTCAAAGGGATGCACAGTTTTTGTTTTGAATGTTCCATTTGGGACCAAGAGGAAGTAAAAGCCCAAAATCAATGAGATCCCTATGAATCCATCCAACTGTACACTTGTGAGCACTATGATTTTTATTTATTTATTCATTTATTTATTTAAAGTATTTATATTCCGCCCTTCTCATGCCGAAGGGGACTCAGGGCGGATCACATTGTATACATATAAGGCAAACATTCAATGCCATATAACATAGAACAGAGACAGAGACAGACACAGAGGCAATTTAACCTTTTCCAGCTTCCTGAGGGTATGCTTGATTCCAGCCACAGGGGGAGCAGCTGCTTCATCATCCACTGCGAGGGCAACTTCCTCATTCCAACGGCGGCTGGATGATTTTTATAGTGTCATAAATTAGCCTCCCCACATATAAGTGGTACCTAAATTTCCTACTTGATAGATGCAACTACCTTTCGGGTTGCTTAGGTCAACAACGAGCAGGGGCTATTTTTTATTTTAATTGTCGGGTGCTCACCCCGACACGGGCTGGCCTCGAACTCATGACCTCTTGGTCAGAGTGATTTATTGGAGCTGGCTGCTAACCAGCCTGCGCCACAGCCCAGCCCCTGTTCCACGTTAATTGTTGAGGGTACATCCTCACTGCAGAGTTAATGCAGTTTGACCCCACTTTCACTGCAATAGTGATTCAATGCTATGGAATCCTGGGGGTTGTAGTTTGGAGAGGCACACATCAAGAAGGCTAAAGCCTTCTCTAAAACTAAAAATCCCAGGCAGTTAAAGTGGTGTCAAACTGCATTAATGCTACAGTGTGGAGGCACCCTTAGGGAATCTAGTTTAGGCAGGGGCATTGCAACGTGTCAGCAGTCTCAGCAAGAGACCCCAGGAATGCACAGGATGTGGGCAGAGGCACGAAAGGAGAATGCTGGTGCTATAATTGTGGATGTGAAAGGCCTCTGTTCAAATCTCCCTCCTGCTGAGAACTCACTCTGGGAGGTTTTGCACACGCAATGGCTCATCCTTGCCCCCAGCCCTTCTGCTTTGCAACATGGGAGTGAAATTGGCACTTGTGTTGATCTTGTGCTACGTTTGAAAGCAAACCTGTTGTAGTACGGTACAACAGAAAAAGCATTCTCTTCTGAGATCTGTGTTTCACCGTTCTATGCAAACTAGGTTTCGTGACTGACTTGAGATGTTCATTACAGATAAAACTAGATTGGGGTATCTGAACCCACTAGCTTCCCCTTTCCTCTTCATTCTCTTATTTTTAACGCATTTATGTTCTTGTGTACGGCTTTCTTTATTCAGAGGGCATTTTCCATTGCCTTCCTCTGAGGCAGAGAGAGTGTGACTCACCCAAGATCATTTGCTGGTGCCCTTTCTACACTGTCATATAAAATCCAGATTATCTGCTTTGAACTGGATTATATGGCAGTGTAAAAGGGGCCTTTAAAGTTCAGACTAAAACCCAGAGCGGATTCTTCCCCAATGGCTGGTGATACTGATTGGGTAGAGCAGTACCGTGTTTGCCCGAAAAAAGATGGTGTCATATACAGTAGAGTCTAACTTATCCAACATAAACGGGCCAGCATAACGTTGGATAAGCGAATATGTTGGATAATAAGGAGAGATTAAGGAAAAGCCTATTAAACACCAAATTAGGTTATGATTTTACAAATGAAGCACCAAAACATCATGTTATACAACAAATTTGGTAGAAAAAGTAGTTCAATTTGCAGTAATGCTACATAGTAATTACTGTATTTATGAATTTAGCACCAAAATATCGCAAAGTATTGAAAACATTGACTACAGAAATGCGTTGGATAATCCAGAACGTTGGGTAAGCGAATGTTGGATAAGTGGGACTCTACTGTATTAATATTTGCTCCCAAATATGTACTAGGTCTTATTTTCAGGGGATGTTATTCCTTTCTTTGACGGCGGTGGTGGCTCCCTCCTCCTAGGTCTTACTTTCAGGGAATGTCTTATATTTGGCAATACAGCAAAACCTCTACTAGGTCTTATTTTCAAGAGATTTCTTATTTTTGGGGAAACACGGTAGTAAGCAATGACATTATTCGATAAAGTAGGTAGCTCGTGATACATCCAATGTTTTTGTACTGTAACTCCCAATAGCCCTAATCCAGAGTTTGTTCTTGAAAATAGCCAGGACCAGAAATCAGACTTTGAGCTTGGCTTATTGTGATTTATCTTGTTTACCTAGTTCAGACATACCATAAATCATGCCTTATTATGTTAAACCAGGAGTGTGCATCCGTTGCATTGGTTACAACTCCCAATGACCTTAGCCAGCATCCTTAATGGTTAAAGATGATGAAGCAGAGGGTTGAACTTGGCTCATAGTTAATGCTGGAAAAGGATTGAAGAAGGAGGAAGGATAGGAACCACAGTTAAGTTTAATACTCGCAATGTTGCACTAAGATTTTCGGTTATGTGTTATTTCTCATCTGGTGCCTTAATTGTAATTAAGCCTAAGGAAAGCTGGAAGGGAAAGGACAACTGAGGACAGGTGAGATTATTGCAAGTGTGCTGAAAAATGCAATAAAGTTGAAATAACAATAAAAAAGAGCCTCAGTAGCAAAAACCAGCCAAATGGGAATGCATTTTGATAACAAAACCTAACCTCTGGGGTGCATCATATAAACAGATTACTTGGAAGTCTGTGAAAATGATCTAGCCAAGAAACATTGCTTTGTAAAAAAAAACCCAGTCTCTTGTTTCCAGTTGTAGCGTTAGACCTGGGAAAATTATGAGCATCAACTCCCATAATCCCTTATCACTGGCCAGGGTTGATGGAAGTTGAAGACTAGTCTAGAAGGTTGCATGTACCTCACTCCTGGCCAGGGCAAATGTTTTGGAAATGCTTCCAGGCAGGTGATAAAAGAGGGCAGCCCTTTGTGTTCAGCATTTGGTGAAACACAACAACTGAACAAAGAAGTTCTATTAATATATTCCAGCTATTTGGGAGTGCATGATGGAGGGTGCAGTTGGCCACACTGGAGGACATCCCTTGGGCAACATTGGCCACTATGTGAACTTTGGTGTGTGTTCTAACTAGGCTCACCTATTATTTACTTTCTCTTCCTGCGTCAGTGGGAGGAATCCCATTAAGAAGCATCTTTGTAATGTGGGGTGTCACTGGCATTGGCGATGACATTGTGCTACATTTGTATCAGATGGTTTTGAATAGTGAGCAAACCTATTGAAGGCAGTTCGAAGCCACAAGTCAGGATGAGCTCCTGACTGTTACCCCTAGCGTCTGCCAACCTAGCAGTTCAAAAGTATGCAATGCGAGTAGATCAATAGGTACTACCTCTGTGGGAAGGTAAAAGGGTGCCCCATGGAGACATGCAGGCAATAGATGTCAATGGACAACAGACTCCTCAATATGGAAAAATGGAACAAAAGCACCTCCCCATGGCCAGAGTTATCGCTTCCAGGCACCGGAGATGAAAAGGCGAAGGCCTTTAACCTTGTCTTTGTATTATGTGTCATTGTGTAATGCATTGTATCCAATGTTTGCCATATATGTGTACTGTAATCGGTACTGGATCTCTCTGGGGAGCGGAAGATAAATAAAGTGTATTATTACTGTTATTATTATTTTATTTTATTTTATGATACAGCAAACAAGATAGATATGCTGGATTTCATATCACAAAATCACAAGTCGAACACTTCCCAAGTGTCTAGGACTGTGTGATTTATTTTCGGATGATGCGCGCAGATCCCAGTAGGGTGGCCTTTTGCAGTTGGCAGATCGTAATTTTGGCAATGCCTATTGTTTCCAAATGCCGGCTGAGATCTTTCGGCATGGCACCCAGGGGGCCGATCACCACCGGGACCACCTGCACTGGTTTCTGCCAGAGTCTTTGAAGTTCAATCTTGAGGTCCTGATAGCGGCTGAGTTTTTCCTGTTGTTTTTCGTCAATGCGACTGTCATCTGGGATGGCAACATCAATGATCCAAACCTTTTTCTTTTCCACAACTGTGATGTCTGGTGTGTTGTGTTCCAGAACTTTGTCAGTCTGGATTCAAAAGTCCCACAGTATCTTTGCGTGCTCATTTTCCAATAATTTTGCAGGTTTGTGATCCCACCAGTTCTTTACTGCTGAGAGGTGGTACTTGAGGCATAAGTTCCAATGAATCATTTGGGCCACATAGTTGTGCCTCTGTTTGTAGTCTGTCTGTGCGATTTTCTTACAGCAGCTGAGGATTATTATTGTTGTTGTTGTTATTATTATTATTATTATTATTATTATTATTATTATTATTATTATTATTATAGTACAGCATCAGAAAAGTGTTTTGTTCTGTGATCTGTGTTTATCATCCTAGATCAGGCACGGGAAAACTTGGGTAGGCTGTTGGGAATTGTGGGAGTTGAAGTCCAAAACACCTGGAGGGCTGAAGTTTGCTCATGCCTGTTCTAGGTGATCTAGGTTTCATGATTGAGTTAAAATGTTAATCAACATTGTGAGTAGTGAGTTCAGGGCTCAAGAACTGTTGTCAATGAGACTGGGGTAGGAATAAGACGTTTATCACAGGAGTCCTTCACTTCGTAGTTACAGCAGCACCACAACTGGGACTTATTGCATGATGTTGATTCTCTCTCAGTGCCCTATCTTGTGAGCACAATGGTCTCTTTTTGCAAAAGAAGCACCTTCTAGAGGACACCAAATAAGGATGACTCCATATCTTAAGTCCCACTGTTATCCAGTTGTAATTGTGATTTGCCTGCTTCGTGTGATAAACTCCTTGGTGTCCTTCCTCTTGGTGGGAAGCCACTTCTTTTTGCAAAAAAATGAGTCATTAACAGGTTATTTGTGCTTGTAAGAGAAGCACTTTCCAAAGCTGAAGTAATGCAAGAGAGGAGCATCACATAACAAGTCATAGCCAAAGACCCTGTTTTCTTGCTGTCATTGCGACTTGCCTGCTTCGTCCGATCAGCTATCATTAATAGGTTTCCAGCTATGCAGTTATGGCTTTTAACATCATGTGATAAGTCCCAACCAGAGACGCTGTCGTTCTGCGGTAATTGCAATTTGCCTGCCTTGTGTGATAAGCTATTACAAACTATAGGATTCCAGCTATGCAGTTGTGGGTTTAACATTGTGTGATCGGTCCCAGACAGAGACGCTGTTGTTCTGCTGTAATTATGATTTGCCTGCCTTGTGTGATAAGCTATTAACTCTAGGATTCCAGCTATGCAGTTGTGGATTTTTGGGTAACGTGTAGCTATTCATCAATAGAGTTAATTCACTGGATTTGCAGAAGCATTTACTACTCTGCTTTCTCCATTTAACATCGTCAGAGACCTGGTTGTATAATGTTGGCATTCAGCAAAGAGGTGTCATAACACAACCACTAAATAAGTACATAGATATGGAATTTCACCATACAAACATGACAGACAATCTCAGCAGTTGTATTTTTCTATGTTCAAGCTGCTCTTGGTATCTCATTACTCTTTGAAACCTTCTGTGAATGGATGAGTTTAGGAAGAAGAATAAAGATGGTTTGATTTTTCCCAAAAATGTTGTTTCAAACTTGAACTGTCTTAAGATGGGTAGATGGCTTTGGGGGAGAAAATTTGCACATTTTAATGAGCGGTGTTTGCAGATGTCTGTTCAACGTGAAGTACTGGGAAAGTCTGGCTTTTTAGGCAAAGTAGTAGCATTGGAAGGATTGTTTGTGTCTTTAGGATCAATCAGCCAGTTCTTCTCAATACCAATTTACCTTATCTATGGGATAAAGAGCAAAGTGTACAAAACAATCTTGTAATTTCACCTGACATGATGGTGGTGGTGGTGGGAAAACACTCTTGAAATCCTTCATTCTTGAATTGTCTGCCAACCTTTATGTGTAAACCCTGATGATTTTGTGAACCTACATTAGTTGGGATGAACAACCAGTTGTAGGCACAACAGCACTGTTAAGAACACAAACAGCTATCATGTGAAAGCACAATGAAGTTGAAAATCCCATGAAAAACCCCTGCTGAATTAAACAATACTTTTTTAAATGTGTATCACGCATTCTCTCTTAGATACTCCAGGACAGGGATCTCATGAATAGAACATTACAGTAGCAAAGCCATAGCAATCTCAACCAAGAATATAAAACTTGTTTGGTTTTTGAAAATAACAATGATTCAGCCTATAATAGGCTACTTTCCTTCACCAGGAGACCTTCTGTCTCCATAAAAGCATCTAAGCTGTTTTCAAGGGCAGCTTCATGTCAAGTGTTTTACGGTTGCCCGGCCTTGAGATGGAGAAACCATGAATGGCTGTTGCTAGGGTTTTCTGAACCACAGCTGGGAACAGATAAGTAGAGTTCCTCCTTCATTGTTTGTTTTGCTAACTGGAGCTGTGGTGGATTTCTCCCTGTCTGAGAAAGAGCTTTTTTTCCTTTGCGGAGGATGCAACATCTGAATAGGATTGCATCCTGTATCTCTCTATGTATGTACCAGCACTGTTCTGCGTAAGACACGGAGATAAAGTGATAGACCAAACGGATCATTTTGCTTTCTCTTACGTCTGAATTGTCCTTGAAATCTTACGTTGTTTCTCCGGAATTTCCGAACCCATTTCTTATCATATGACCCAAATGAAATTTTCAACCTACTGTATATAAAAGACATGGGCAAACTTGGGCCCTCCAGGTGTTTTGGACATCAACTCCCACAATTTCTAATAACCAGTAGATTTTTAGGAATTGTGGGAGTTGATGTCCAAAACACCTGTAGGGCCAAAGTTTGCCCATGCCTGGTATGTTCTATATTTCTTCAATTCTAATTCACACTTTTCCCTATATAAACATCTAAAAAATTGGGTTCTGCTTAAAATTGTAGGTGTACCCCATGTATTTTTGTTCATGGGCATGGTACTGAACTTAGAGTGAGTCTTACAATGTATGGAGTCCTACAATGGAAGTAATATGGTATACATGTCTAAGTTGATTTCTAGTGAGAGAAGGTTCCTCTTTTGATAAGATTACAGTACAGTACTTGAATTGACCCATAGATAAGTTTAGACTAATACATAAACACATACAGTACTTGCAATTGCTGAATTTGAATCGTTATGGTTCTTCTCTTTATGGAGAGTGTCATGTTGAAGCTGACAGCTATGTAGCTACTAGCAATGGGAAGGCTGGCATAAGAAGTGCCAGTCCTAATTTATCAACAGCCAAGGGCTTCCGTGCTATTGGATCAGTGAATCCTCTTTGGGTTTTATTCAAGGCTTTGAAGGAGCTGTCCACAGTGCTGAACTTTATTGTGGAAATAGGACCTTGGAGAGATTCTCCAGAATCTAGAAGACGACCCAGGGTGCATCTACACTGTAGAATTAATCCAGCTTGACACCACTTAAACAGTCATGGCTCAATGCTATGAGATCTTGGGAGTTGTAGTTTTAAAAGGTCTTCAGCCCCCTCTGCCAAAGCGTACCAGTGCATCACCAAACTACAACTCCTACTATTCCATAGCATTGAACCAGGACAGTTATAAAGTGGTGTCAAAATGTATTACCTCTACAATATAAAGGCACTCATTGTCAGTACAGAACAGAATGCCCAACTTTTGTTTTGCTTTGCACTTTTTCCTCAGTATGATATTATCTTTGTGTTCTCCCCATAATCCAACATAAACACTATAAGCCATTTTAAAGCTTGTGAGCGGAGATGTCTGAAAATGTTCAATCTTCCATAATTCTGCATTCAATTTTGGGAAGCAAGTTTTGAAATTGATTTGAAAGGACAAGCAAATGGAAGTAATAAATTGAGATTTTGTTGAAAGTAGCCCAAATATCCCCTGGTAAAGCAAGTAATTTTTATTAGTTTTCGTGACGATGTGGGTTTTGTAAAGCTTTGTTTCATTTCTTGGAGAGACGGCTTTTTCAGGTTTTTTTTTTCAATATCGCTATTATGTAGAGAAGAGTCAAAGATAGGGAAGGATATTGATTAAGGCCCATTGGTCTATATGACAAAAATGTAGATACAGCTACCTCATATATTAAATATTTTTATGCATGGAAAAGGGAATACGAAGGCATCCAGCTTTCATCCAACTTGCTGAAAATGTCCCATTCTGTACAGATAGATTTGGAAAAGGGGAAAAATAAAGCTTCATATGGTGTACAGTAAACTTATGGAACTCCCTGCCACATGATGTGGCCATTGTTTCATAAGGTTTTCAAAAGTTGTGAAAAAATTCACAAAAGGCTTTTCCAAAGGGAAACCTGCTTTCAGAAGCTTACAAGAAACATCCTCCATCAATGGGTAACTTCATCATCATCATCATCATCATCATCATCATCATCATTCTAGTTTGAGGAATGAGTTATTTCCAATCTGCTTTTCAGATGGTGCCTCCTCAAATTACAAATCCCAAAATAGTGTCACACTGAGTCATGGCAATTCAAGTGGTCTTAAACCGCATCAGTTCTACACTATAGACAGATCTGCACTCCATGGCATATAACCCGTCAAGCTCCTTTTCCTCTCCCATTCACCTCTGTTATTTGTCAGGTCGAGACTTCTGTTTGCTTTAGGTTTTATTGTGCTTATTTTAGCATTTTATGCTATGTACACAAGCTGCTCCAAGCACAGCAGATTGGAGCTGGCACCGAAGAGCCTCTTGGTAATTTAATAAACTCTCTAATGCAAACCCTATCAAGAGGGGGAACTAGTTATCAGAGAAAAAAAGGGAAGCAGATGGGTCAAAAGTATTGGGAAACAGCTCAGGTCATCCAATTACAAGTGGCTTTGGATAGAAGCCCCTGGATTCCAGCTCAAAGCCGCAAAACGACCGTGGAATTTAAATCACAGCTGTCTGGCTGCAATTTCTCTCGCTCTTAAGCAAGAAGAGATGGAAAGAGAGAGCATACAGACAGCAAAGAATAATAACAGCACTAAGGATGCATTTGCATTGTAGAATGAATGCAGTTTGGCACCACTTTAACTGTTGTAGCTCAGTGCTGTGGAATCCTAGAATTTGTAGTTTGGTGAGGCAACGGCACTCTCATGCAGGTGGTAATAATAGTAATAATAATAATAATAATAATAATAATAATAATAATAATAATAATAATAATAATATACACTTTGTTTATATTCCACTCTGTCTCCCTGAGGGGACTCAGAGTGGATTACAACATACACAAATAGGCCAACATTCAATGCTTTTCATACAGTGGAATAAAAATTACATACAAATACACAGACAAAGGTAAAGGCTTCTCCTTTCATCTCCGGCTTTCTGGAGGCAGTGCTCAACTCTGGCCATGGGGAGGTGCTCTTGCCCCATTTCCAAGCCGGGGAACCTGTTGTTTGTAGATGCCTCCTGGTTGTGTTGTTGGCATAGCTGCATGGGCGCTTTATTACCTTCCCGCCAAAGCAGTACCTATTAATCTACTCACATTTGCATGTTTTTACACTGCTAGGTTGGTCATAACTAGGGCTGACAGCTCAGCCCGACCGACGGCCCCAAACTGCCAACCTTTAGGGAAGCCTAAAGACCATGTAAAACTACATCACTGCTTGAGCTGTGGCAGTTAAAGTGGTGCCAAAGTGCACCTAGTCTACAGTGTGTGTGCACGTTAACTTACTTAGGCGATCCCTCGTAGGCCGAGGTGTCTTGAGGGTGTGTCCGTAGGTGGCTGAAGAGACCTATTCTTGATCCGCATGTTCCCCTACAGTGAGGATATCGGTTGACTTGATGTGCCTTCCTTTTGGCACGTTTCGCCCTTAAGCCCTCCATTCGTGCCTCTTTGAACTCCGCAGCACTGCTGGTCACAGCTGACCTCTAGTTAGAGCACTCAAGGGCCAGGGCTTCTCAGTTCTCGGTGTCCATGCCACAGTTTTTAAGGTTAGCTTTAAGCCCAACTTTAAATCTCTTTTCCTGCCCACCAACATTACGTTTTCCATCCTTGAGTTGGGAGTAGAGTAACTGCTTTGAGACAACGTGGCCAGTCCAGCGGAGTTGAGGCGTAGGAGCATCGCTTCAATGCTGGTGGTCTTTGCTTCTTCCAGCATGCTGGCATTTGCCCGCCTGTCTTCCCAAGAGATTTACAGGATTTTTATGAGGCAACGCTGATGGAAACGCTTAACGTGCATCATTATGCACGTTAAGATCCCACTTTAATAGCTATGGATGCATCATGCAAAATTCTGGGTTTTGCAGTTTAGGGAGAGACACTTAGAATTTTCTCCCAAAGAGTTCTAGTGCCTCACCAAACTACACACCCAAGGAATTCTATAATGGTAAAGACCCCCTGGTTTGAATTCAGACTTTAGAAGTTTTTCATTCATGGTAGAAGAGAAGAAATGATGGCCTGTGGACTCTACTTTTGCAATTCTGGAAGGCCTTACTAGTTTCTCAAGCTTCCATAGGTAAAAGTAAAAGTTTTCTCCTGATGTTATGTCTAGTCGTGTCTGACTCTGGAGGTTGGTGCTCATCAACATTTCTAAGCTGAAGAGCCGGCATTTTCCGTAGACACCTCCAAGGTCATGTGGCTGGCATGACTGCATGGAGCACCGTTACCTTCCCACGAGAGCGGTACCTATTGATCTACTCACATTTGTATTCGAATTGCTAGGTTGGCAGAAGCTGGGGCTAACAGCAGGAGCTCACTTTGCTCCCCGGATCCAAACTGGTGACCTTTTGGCCAGCTTAAGCGGCCAAGGAGGAAAAGGAATGAGCTTGAGGCCAGGAATTGTGGAAGTTGAAGTCCAAAACACCTGGAGAGACGAAGTTTGCCCATGCCTGGTCTACACTGTAGAATTAATGCAGTTCGACACTACTTCAACTGTGATGGTTCAATGCACATAGAGCAGGCACGGGCAAACTTGGGCCCTCCAGGTGTTTTGGACTTCAACTCCCACAATTCCTAACAGCCGATAGGCTGTTAGGAATTGTGGGAGTTGAAGTCCAAAACACCTGGAGGGCCCAAGTTTGCCCATGCCTGGCATAGAGTCTTAATCCAAAAACGTTTCCTGCAAATCTTAAATGCCCAGCTCATCCCGAAACGTTCCCTTCTGCCTCCTCTCTGCAAATTCGCCTATTAATATCATCAGCACCTATCATTGGATGACATGTCCTCCAGCTAACTTTTCACCCTGATGGCGAGACGAATAAATTTGAGATGGCCGGAATAGCAAAGTGGGAGTAAAAAAAGACTAGCAGAAGCAGGGGAAATATCCTCCTCAAAATAGAAATTGAACCAGTCACAATGTGTATTTTCCCCTTGAAAGTCTAGCTGGTCATGTAAGTGCAAGGCGGTCTCCTTTCGTCCTTTGATAAACAATCTCTAAGAATTATTATTGGCTCTCAATGGAGCAAATTGTGACTCGGAGATGGAAAGCAGCATATTTTTCTCCAAAAGGGAAGGAAGAGATCCTTTGCCCCCGAAGCAATTTTCGGAGAAGTTGGCTGCCGAACGCATTCCGGTAATTAGGAGAGCTGTCTCTTTCTCGAGGATTTCGCCCAAAGGGGTTTCCAATGGTGTGGAACCACTTTTCAACTTCTGCACATTTCCTGAGGGTTTTCTCATCATTGCTTGGTCCTGCATGCTCTACTTTTCTAATGGGTTCTCTTGCTGTTTAATACAAGACTCCTGGATTTTTTCCCCGGCATTTTATTTGGAAACTGTTTATTTATTTACTTTATTTTTATCCCTCCTCAAGACGTTTATAAACTTGGGAAAGGAAGGGAGGGTGGATGGATGGATGGATGGAGGAGATAATGCAGAAATTTAGATTGTGGTTTGTGACTATGTTGTGATATTGTATATCAATTTAAAAACTTTATTTTTATTCCAATATAGGGACTCAAAGGTAAAGTTAAAGGTTTTCCCGTGACATTAATTCCAGTTGTGTCCGACTCTGGGGGTTGGTGCTCATCTCCATTTCTTTTTTTTTCTTTTTTTAAAGAATTTTATTAAAAAAATTTATACTACATCAAAAGAGTGAGAACAACCAAGGTATAGAAAAGTAGGAAAAAGAGAGAAAGATAAAAGTCTACAATCTACAAAAATATACCCACACACAAAAAAACAAAAAACAAAAAAATGTGACTTCCATTCCAAATTCTTGGATAATATTTTCTTATTATTCAATAATAATTTTTTTTTACTAAAGAAAAAAAATAGTAAAATTGTCTCTCGTAATCTTCATTTTCTCAAATTATCCAGATAGTCCTGAAGATCGTCCCAATTCGTTCTTTTCATTATCTTGCCTTTATTTTTCCTGAACAAAAAAGTCAGTTCGTCCATATCCTTTATTTCTCTTATCTTCTCCACCCACTCCTCAATTGGTGGGGCTGATTCCTGTTTCCATTGTCAGTGCTCATCTCCATTTCTAAGCCGAAGAGCCCGCATTGTCCATAGACACCTCCAAGGTCATGTGGCCGGCATGACTGCAGTGAGCCCCCGGTGGCACAGCGTGTTAAAGCACTTTGCTGCTGAACTTGCGGACCAAAAGGTTGCAGGTTCGAATTCGGGGAGTGAGGTGAGCTCCCGATGTTAGCCCCAGCTTCTGCCATTAGAAGCATTGAACATTAAGATGCATGAACACCCATCCCAAAATCCCAGTCACTCGGTCCCCAAAAGTTGGCCTTTTATAATGTCCCATTGCAGAGTTTTGACTTTTGTGGATTTGATTATTCATGGATTAGATTAGAATATTCTCTCTTTGAATCTCTAGCTCAGGCATGGGCAAACTTTGGCCCTCCCTCCAGGTGTTTTGGACTTCAACTCCCACAATTCCTGGCCTCAGGCCCCTTCCTTTTCCCCCTCAACCACTTAAGCATGTGGTGTGGGAGGGGTTATAGACTTGGGATTGTACTGAGCATGTTCAGACACAAGACTCCATTTTGTAGTCAGTCTGCTTTATACCTCAGTGGAGGTGTGCGCATGTTAGGAATTGTGGGAGTTGAAGTCCAAAACACCTGGAGGGCCAAGGTTTGCCCATGCCTGCTCTAGCTCCTCCAGTATAACCAACTTGACATACAAAGGAAGAATGAAATATTACCCTGCGCAGTACAATTATGAAATGTATTGTCCAGGTAAAGTACAAAGTGACCAATACATGTAATCAAATTTACAAGATTCTAAAACTATATTAAACCAACGTTGCAAAAGGTTTGGAAAGAAAGCAGGTTTTTAATTGAGATTTCCAAATAACAAGGGGAGGAACCCTCTGTCAATGTTCAGAGACGGCAATCTGGTGTTCCGAGAGCCTCTCAATAGCGCCATTGTTTCCCGAGGTTAATAATACATATTCCCATATAGATCCCCCTCCCCTTTTGCTGCCTCATCAGTAGCGATTGCTGAACACATTGATGTTTTAATTGAATTGCCTCTCGATAACAATATGTTGAGCAGCAGGCGATGGAGGCGACGCATGCTGTTCCTCTGTAATAATGAGGTGCTCCGCTCAGAACGGTGAGCCCTTAGAGAATACTTTTGAACAAAATCCTCATATGAACCAGCTCAGATGCATCAAAAGCCAAAAACAGAGTGCCATTGATTTTATCCATCGAATTGTAAGGAGGGTTTTCCTTAATAAGAAAATAATAAGGCCTAGAATCCTAGATATAGTAAAGCCACTTTTTTCGTGTCAGGAGCAACTTGAGAAACTGCAAACCCACTGAATAATGTAGCACAGAGAATTATGTATTTATTTATTTATTTACAGTATTTATATTCCGCCCTTCTCACCCCGAAGGGGACTCAGGGCGGATTACAATGAACACATATATGGCAAACATTCAATGCCAACAGACAAACAACATACATTAGACAAACTCAGAGGCATTTTTTAGCATTTTTCCAGCTTCACGATTCTGGCCACAGGGGGAGCTGTTGCTTCACCGTCCAGTAGTGGCTGTACTTCCTCATTCCTTTCCTCGTGTTTTGCTGGCAGTTTTATGGTGTTGTAAATTAGCCTCCCGCATAAAGCGTCCCTAAATTTCCCTAATTGACAGGTGCAACTGTCTTTCGGGGCTGCATAGGTCAACAGCAAGCTGGGGCTATTAATGGTCGGAGGCTTAACCCGACCCAGGCTTCAAACTCATGACCTCTCGGTCAGTAGTGATTTATAGCAGCTGGTTACTAGCCAGCTGCACCACAGCCCGGCCCCTTTAGAGAAGGCTAAAGACCTTATACAGTAGAGTCTCACTTATCCAACCATCACTTATCCAGTGTTCTGTATTATCCAATGCAATCTGCCTTTTAGTAGTCAATGTTTTTGTAGTCAATGTTTGTAATACATTGCAATATTTTGGTGCTAAATTCGTAAATACAGTAATTACTACATAATGTTGCCATGTATCGAACTGCTTTTTCTGTCGATTTGTTGTGAAACATGATGTTTTGGTGCTGAATAACAAAACCCATTATCATTTACCTTTTCAAATTCTGAATAAGTGTGATGAAAGCTGTAAAGATTGGAGACCCTAGACTGTGTCCCACTAAAAACACTGGTCAAGAAATTTTTTCGTCAGACGTGACTTTTGGTGGACTAGATGAATTATAATCCTAGATTTTAGTTTCTAATTGTGACTATCCAGATATCTTTAGAAACCCAAAAGCTTCATATTAAACTATGTATGGTGTTAATAAATACCTATTAAATGCAAACCAATCAATTTAATTTAATAATTATGACCACCTGCTAACACTTGATGCCCAAGACTACGCTGGAACTCAATTGACAGACCCAGTCTTTTAGACTCGCACATGCCTATCTGTATTTTATAAGTGTTTTTATGAATGTCTGATGTAATTTAATAACTTTTTAATTGATGCACAATGTATTGTACAATTTTATATATATGTTTTATTGTAAGCCGTCCTGAGTCCCCTACTGGGTGAGAAGGGTGGGATATAAATATTGTAATAAAATAAATAAATAAATTTGTAAAATCATAATATCACTTGAGGTTTAATAGGCTTTTCCTTAATCCCTCCTTATTATCCAATGTTTTCGCTCATCCAACGTTCTGCTGGCCCGTTTATGTTGGATAAGCGAGACTCTACTGTATACACAATTCAGGTATCCATAGGTGTTGAATCATGTCCCCTGCGAATGTGGGGATCCCAATGTCATTATTGATTGATTGATTGATTGATTGATTGAATGTATATCCTGCTTTTCTATTGAGATGGGATTTATGATGTCCAAATTGGGACAGTTGGGAAATATGTCATATGAATGAAAGATGTTTGAAACTTTATGCAATTCTGTGCAAAATTTGAATGTGATATATCTGTGCCCCAAAGCAATATTTTACTGCCATTTCCTACACACACATATGCGAGGGTTGAGTGAAAAGTAATGCCTCCACCTTTGATACTTGGGTTTGGATGGGAATATTTTAATAAATCAAACGCAGAAATAATCCTTAGAATGTGCTCTTTAACTACCACTATTCACTTTTCCACATAATCACCAGACAATTGGATACATTTCTGCCAATGATGAACAAGTTTTCTGAAGTTGTCACGGAAGAAGTCGACACTCTGTTTCCGCAACCGGTGTCTCACAGGACCCATTGTGCACAGATCTTCCGATAGCCAAGCAAAGCAATAATGTGACCCACACGTTCTTGTGAAATGCCGATTATGCTTGAAATTTCTCTCTGAATGATACAACAATCATCCTGAATCAATCTGTCAACATTTTGATTGTGAAACTCAGTGGTTGCTGTCACAGGACATCCAACTCTTTGTTTGTCACACAAGTCAGATGTTCCCACCTCAACATCTTTAAACTTACTCGCCCAATGGTGCACACATCAACACAATCCCCATAAACAGCTTGCATTCTCTGATGAATCTCCTTTGGGGTGACACCTTCTGTTCTCAAGAATTCAATGACTGCACATTGCTTAAGTCGCATTGACCGACCATCTGTGCAGGGTTCCATACTTCACACTTTAACAACACAACCGTTCAATGCTAAGGCTTCCTGACAAATGGAACTGTAGAGGAGAGTCTACTTAACAAGCCAGGACCTGCCGCATACCAGTACTACCATCTGTTGAGGAGTTATGAAGGTGGAGGCATTATTTTTCATTCAATGCTCATACACAGAAATCTGTTTTCTGTACTGAAAGCCATTGTATGCAGAATAAGTGTTTTCTGCAAGCAAATGCCTTTTCTGCCTTGATAATAATATTTCTGTACAGAGTTAACATTCCTGATCAGAAATATTAGTTATTAGTTAGAAATATTATTTGTTTTCTATTGGAAATTCTGCTTGCTGCAGTGTTGTGTCCTATGCAAAAATACCATGTGTGAATGTTGAACGCAGTAAGTTCCACAGTGCGAGCGGTTTTTGAAAACTGCGTAGTTTCAGGAGACTTTGTTTCAGCGGGAGGGAAATGGCACAAATGACTCATTGGTTCTTTTGGGAATAAAATTAGTGAAGAATTGCATCCATGCTTCTGTCATGCTCCCAATTAGTGTAGGAAGCAGAGCCTGAAAATAACTGTGGTAGGCAGTGTTTCGTTTCTGAGATCAGTGGTCCAAGCAGTAAAACTCTGAGTAACGGGCGCTTGTGGTGAGGAATCAGAGACGGCTATTGCCACCTCCAGGGTCATCTATTGATACATGGTGAGGCAAAGTGATGTGGGGAACAGCATTCTCCCCTTTTTAATGTGCCAGGGCCCAGTACCAGATCTGTTCCAATTGCTATGGTTGTTTGTTTGGATTCTGGAAATTCTCTGCAACCCAGCAGTTAATGGATTATGGATCAGGACTGGTTTGAGGGCCGACTGTGGCTCTTATGTTATTGGCTGGATAGGCCAAAGCCAATATGTTGAATATTAAGGAGCATGTTTCTGTCAAGACATAGCAGAAGGTTATGTGTGGGATGTAATACACCCATTGTCACTGACTAATGGCAGGTGTCATCTCTTCTTTCTCCCTCAAGAAAGGGATGCTATGGCCTAATTAAGTGTAATTTCCATTTCTTCACTGACAATATACAGCTAGTGACAGTCTGTAGCTTCCTCGTCTTGAACCTGAAAGGAGGTGTCCAAGGTGCTGAAACTATTTGGAGGATCAGCACCTTGGAGAGCTCCCTTATTAAGTCTTGGCTGAGCCTTGGAGCTGATTCACTGTCCACTAAAGCCCCACCTACACTGCTTTATAATCCAGTTCCTGAATTCAGATTATTCCCTTTGAACTGGATTATATGACTCATATAATCCTGTCCAAATCAGATCATCTGGATTCAGAAACTGGATTATATGGCAATGTACATCCACCCTAAGGATGCATCTACAGTGTAGAATGAATATTTATTTATTATTTATTACAATATTTATATCCCGCCCTTCTCACCCAACAAGGGACTCAGGGCGGCTTACAATAAAACGCATATATAAAAATTATACAGTGCAATATAAATCAGTTAAAATTATTAACTTACATCAGTATTCAGAAAACACATTATAAAATACAGGTAGGCATGTTCAGTTTTAAAAAAACTGGGTCTGTCGGTGGAGTTCAGCGTACATGATAATAATTAACGCTGCCAATTATTATTCAAAAGCCTGGCCCCATAACCAAGTTTTAACCCTCCTACGGAAGGATAGGAGGGAGGGAGCCTGCCTGACTTCAATGCAACTTAACACCATTTTATCTGCCAGGACTCAGTGCTGTGGAATCTTGGGATTTGTATTTTGGTGGGGCATTAACACTATTTGCAGAGAAGGCTAAAGATGTTGGAAAACTACAACTCCGAAGATTCCATAGTATTGAGCCTTGGCAGATAAAGTGGTGCCAAACTGCATTCATTCTACAGTGGAGATGTACTTCTAAAACAGAAGTTGTCCAATAACAAAGTTCTCTAGGCAACTTCCCATAACAGTAAAAGCTTTCATATGCAATTATAGACCATATATGTGTACATCTATACATTATTAATATCAGCATCCGACCTTCTTCCCTATTGGGATTCAAGGTGGTTCACAACAGGTACAACAAACATATTGTGTCTTAAAATAGACCACGTGCAAAAGTTAAAGCAATCCATAGGTAACCTTGACCCAGACTAACAACCAACTTTGAACTTTATCCAGAAACTAATTAGTAGCTAATGGAGTGATTTTAATATAGATGTAATATGATCACTCCTAGATGCAACATAAGCCAATCTAGCTATTTTTGCAGTGTTTTCAAATTGGTACAAAGGTTGCCCAATGTACAGAGCATTGCAGAAGCCCAACGTTTCTGACAATATATGCATTACCATCTTTAGGTAGGGACTTGAATCCTTTTGGTTAATCCCATCTTGAATTAACCCAATGAATCAATTGCTGAAAGGCGAATCAACACTTACATTCATTCAATGGGGCAACTCTAGTTGGAATTACCAATGGGATTCTGGCAGAATATTTGCCATATAAAGGTGGCAGCAGCATTTTGTCTCAATTCCTAAGAAGAACAGGCACAAGGATGCTGCGGGAGAAGCAAAAAAAAATGTTCATCCCATTAAAAAGGAAATGACAACCAACCAATTTTAAATACAACCAAATTACAAAATAGTCCCAAATCAAAATGCAGTCAATTTAAAATTTAAAGCACATAAAACCAAATGAAAATACACACTTCTGTATTTTGACAATTTGTAGATTTTGACGGTGCTCAGGTTCCTACTGAATATGTGGAGATGTCTGTATTTTTCTTCTGATCCATCACATTTATATCCCCATGTTTTTGTTTTGAATTAGGGCTTTTTGTCAGATTAAAAAGCACCTGGCCGAGGTTTGGGTTTCCAGCTTGACTTGGAAAATTTCAAGAACTCTTAAGCATGGGATTAAAAGGCCCACCTACACACGTATAAAATGCCTTATTTCTAAATGCAGGGCTGGCCTTGTTTTTGCCTGGAGCATTAAGCAGTTCTTAGAAATTTCTATTAAGGGCTATCTCATCTAACAAGGCTAGGGCCATTCTTTCTGCTTTCCTTTCCGAGACGTTAAGCCTGCTCCAAGGATACCATTTGCTTGGTTGTTCAAGCACCTCTTTACTGAAGCTCTTCCCTCTCCATTCACTCTCGGAAAGAAATTCGTTTCATACAGTTTACAATTCTCCGGGGAGGCATTAGAAAGATTGATTGAATGTTTCTTTGTGAAAAGGGGGGTAAAACGGGAAGGATCTCATTAAGAGCCAATGGAGGTATAGATTCAACAAGGTAATTACTGCAACGACATGTGTTTGACGTGCATTTATCACATTTTCTTCAGGAAGCTGCTACTCTAATCTTTGTTTGTTTTCCAACCATGCTTAGACATATCTCAGCCGAGAAGGAAAAAGCTTGTCTGCCTGGCACGTTCACTCATGAGAATCAATATACTAATAGATAGCTTAGCAAGACATAATGCAGAATACGCAAATGTCCAAATGACAACCAAACAATTCTATATTTTATCCAAAGATGGGCAGGTGTGGCCAAGGTGGGGACCATTTCCTTCGCTCCAGACACACACAATCAGGACTTTACCATACAAGACAGGCAAACCAGCATTTCAGTTGGATGCCATAACTGTCCCACTGCCAGGATATCTCCTCTCCATTATTATCCCGTCTCTAGCTCTCTATCCTTAAACATTTCCATCACTATCTTGGTGGAATGGATCCCTTCAATTCTATGCTAGTAGTGAAGTGATTATTCTACACCTTGTTGATGGAAAGCATCCCAGCAGTGTGGAAATCATCTATTGGACAGGTGGCAAGCTCTTTAACCTCAGCAGACTGAAAACCAAAACCAAGGTCAGAACAGCATCTGTTGTAGACATCCAATATGCTGATGATAGCATAGTCTGTGCTCATTCAAAGGAAGGCTGACAAGTCACTTTAAGCACCTTCTTAACAGAACCTTATGAAAAGATTGTCCTCTCACTGAATATGGATAAAACCAAAGTGCTGTACTGGCAGGCAGGGCCATAGCCAGAAAAAAATTTTGGGAGGGGTTTTGAAAATTTCAGGGGGGAGGGGAGGTTGAACCCCTAGCACCCCCTCCCCCGGCTACAGACCTGTCAATATCTGCTTGAGATAGTGCCTGAAGGGACTCTTAATGTTTTGTGTCTCATAGACTTAGCATGTGGATTTGGTTAACCAGTTAAAATTCATGAGTAAACCAGGTTTTTTTTTTAACCTGAAAAATTTCGGGGGGGGGGGGGGGTTGAACCCCTAACCCCCCCCCCCCCTCGCTACAGGCCTGCTGGCAGGCACCAATTAATCCCCATGCGATGCCAGCAATAAAGCTTAATAGTTTAATGATAGAAAATGTTGACCATTTTTGCTACCTATGCAGCCGAGATTGATGCCAAAATACAACACCTTCTGAGCTCTGTGAATGTAACATTTTTTGAATAAAGGAGGGGGTGTTTGAGGATCAGGACATTCATAGCGATACCAAGATGCTTGTTTATAAAGCTATTGTCCTCCCAACTCTGTTATATGCCTGCGAAACATGGACCATCTCCAAAATATCACCCTGAATTCTGGAATGATTCTATCAGTGTTGCCTTTGAAAATTCCTACAAATCACTTGGGAAGATTGGTAGACAAATGTCAGAGTTCTGGAGGAAGCAAAAACAGCCAGCGTTGAAGCCATGATCTCCGCCATCATCTCCAATGGACTGAATGCCTTGTTGTCCGAATGCCCGATCACCATCTCCCAAAGCAGTTACTTTTCTCACAGCTCAAGAATGAAAAACAGAATGCCAGTGGACAGCAAAAGAGATTTAAAGCTAATCTCAAAAAAATGTGGAATAAACACCAAGAACCGGGAAGCTCTGGCCCTTGAGAGTTGAAACTGGAGGTCAGCTGTTATCAGTAGTGCTGTGGAATTCAAAGAGGCACGAATGAAGGGCGAAAGAGAAAAATGTGCCAAGAGGAAGGAGATGCTTCAAGCAAACCCTTGTCAGGACCACCTTCCATCTGGAAATGTACATCTTTACTGTGCAAGATCATGCAGATGCAGAATAGTCACTTACAGACCCACTGTCAAGACTTTATCCTTGGAAGACAATCCGACTTGGCCACAAGTGATAACATATAGTATAGTTAGAGCATGGGATTTTCCTCTTCTTTCCTTCTCAAAATCACAAAGTTGTCAGTTTCCCATGTATTTGATATTTTATAATAATTATATTTAACTTCTCTTTTCAAGGTTGGAAATGCAAAATTCCTCCAAAATAAAACAAATTATAGAATAGCGACAGTAGACATTCTGTGCAATGTTATGCAAAAATGTGCATTTGCACATTGGTTTGAGGTGCTCGTGACTGAACATCCCAGGAAAGGAAGAGTTATGAGAGTATGTGGAAGTATGATTGCAGGACCACAAATTGTCAAATTGTTGCAATTTTGTGATTGAAAAGATTGAAGGTGCTCAGTCCAGTTAGAGCATGATTGCTATGGAATATCAGGTTCGCATGATAAAATCCTCAGTTTTAACATAATCAGAAGTAGAGGAAAATCATGTCTGTTTCTGAGAAACAAAACAACAAAGAGAGGTGTTTGCCAATACCCAAAAGTGTTTCCTTAAACTACAGATTCCAAGATGTCATAGCACTGAGCCGTTGCAATTAAAGTGGCAACAAATTGCATTATTTCAACAGTGTAGATTCATCCAAAGAACATTAATCTCTCCATGTGAATGGCTGAGTGTATGACTGAAAAGTCATGCAACCTAAGGATGTGATGCGCCATAGAAGTGAGCTGGAGAATCTAGAAATTCCTGGAGAGAAAATATTAATCAAATCCACTCATCCGAAGGGCTGGCTATATTTTCTTGCTTTTTCTAAACTGACATTGTCTGTATCCATCCACCCTTAAGGATAACAACAAAATTCCAACAGAATTCGGATTTTGCCCTTTGGTTTTTGCAAGCCTATTTGCTCTTCAACTGCAGGCACAAACAGTATAAAAATGTATCCAATTAGCTGCTCACTCATTTGAAAAACCCACAAAGGCAATTTCTGTCTAGAACTGGGCATTCTGAGCAAACTTTAATGCAATAGAAGTTGTTATTTTTGTAAAAAAAAATCCAGTTAAAAGAACTGTTGAATAATAAAGGTGAAGTATAATGAAGATGCTATACAGACCATGGTGTTACTGAGCAATATCTGATTCCTCATTAGAGACAATTTTGTCAGTCTCTGCAATACTACCACTATTTTTTTTCTTTCCATATGTTCCCTCGTTACACAGCCGCAATAATTGCAAGGCGAAATAAATAAGACAAATAAAATTACTATGGAAACAACCAAACTTGAAGCACTCAGTAGTAATAACAGCAAAAAGAACCCTTTTACAGAAATTCAGCCACGGGCCATAGAATGTCATTATTGAAGGCAATATGAGGCCTCAATCTGGCTTTTGTTCACAGAAGAGGATAGAATTGAGTGTGGTATTAATCCCAGAATTGATTAGAAAGTGTTATTTTGGCATTTAATGCTGTGTTCAGTTATCTACATCCGTCAAACTAGAGTCATGCCGGGGGAGCTAGAGATTCCTAGAAAGACTATATCAATGTACAATCAAGTCTGCACAAATTTAACCTGAAAATCTGGAGGGCCAATTGGATTATTGGGTTGCTGTGAGTTTTCTGGGCAGTATGGTCATGTTCCAGAAGCATTCTCTCCTGACGTTTTGCCCACATATATGGCAGGCATTCTCAGAGGTAGTGAGATCTGTTGGAAACTAGACAACCTCTGAGGATACCTGCCATAGATGTGGACAAAACGTCAGGAAAGAATGCTTCTGGAACGTGGCCTGGAAAACTCACAGCAGCCCAGTGATTCCGGCTATGAAAGCCTTCGACAACACAATTGTATTATTGATATTATTTCAACAAAAATAGTATACTCATTGACTTGACACTGCACTGATGTTTCATATCCCTCCTTTGCGACGTGCCTTTTGTCAGACTCTCTTTCCTGATCCATTTGGAGAGCTTTAATAATTGTGGAAAGAGTCACATGAGTGGTGATTGTGCCAGGTATTGTACCAAGTTATTAACTAGAAATTACCTTAAATTTAAATGCAAATCCAGGCAGTCAAAGTTGCATATTGAGAAAATCATTGCAGTATTATGGATTCACCTTAGACTCCTCACTTGCTCCGTCAGAATTCTGCCCTGAGCACAATTTTATTGTGGAAATTAAATATTTGCATGTGTTTCCCAATTCAGGTTTCAAGTCTCATATTAACAGAGATGGCAAAATGTGAGCATTGCCCTCAACTAAGAATTCTGTCATCTTGCAATATAATTTCCCTCCTGTCCCCAGATTTCTAGTATTTCATGAACTTAATATACATATATAAACATACACACATAAACAGATCAAAATACTGATGTATGGATGTTGGTTGGTTGGTTTGTACCATAACAACTCCTATGTGGCTTGATGGATCTGGACCAAATTTGACACACATAACTTTCATGATCCAGTGTAAAATAATTGATGGGTGTCAACTTTAAAAACCACCCTGTTCAGGCCCAGAGCAGAGGGAAAGAAAAGGAACAAAGCAGATGAGTCATTCCTAGGTGAAGTGGCCCTCTGTGATGTCGCTAGGAAAGAAAGGGAGTGAAACAGCTTGGCTCTTGCTAGGTGACATGTGTATGAGAAAGCATTGCCCTGGAGAGACATTGTGAGGTAGGCCTTCTCAGAGCTGGAGAAAGATGGAGAAACAGGTGAGCAGCTGTGCCTCTGACACTCAGGCAAAGCTGGTATTGTATATAAAAATTACGATATTGTTCCATTATCCAGGCAGAGGCTACTAGGGGGCACTAAAGAGAGAAGGATAGTCCATTTTACGGGGGCGAAGGGTGGGTTGAAGGAGGAAAACTATTTCTCCCTGTTTTGCTGTTATTCCCCCCACCTATGTCCCCGTCGTGGAAACAACCCTTGTTTATGAAATGGACAGGAGGGAATAGAGAATAACCAGCGAAAACGGGGAAAATGGTTTTCCTCCTTCAACTTCACTCGCGTGAAATGGACTATCTAGCACCCCTTTGTGGCCTCCACCCAGATAATTTAACACTACCAAAATTACCTTCAGACCACGTACAAGGTGCATAAGTAGAAGTAAAGACTTTCCCCTGACATTAAGTCTAGTCATGTCCGACTCTGTGGGTCAGTGCTCATCTCCATTTCTAAGCCGAAGAGCTGGCATTACCCATAGGTAAAGGTAAAGGTTTCCCCTGACGTTAAGTCCAGTCGTGACCAATTCTGGGGGTTGGTGCTCATCTCTATTTCTAAGCTAAAGAACCGCCGTTGTCCATAGACATCTCCAGGTCATGTGGCCGGCATGTGGCCTATTGATCTACTCACATTTGCATGTTTTCGAACTGCTAGGTAGGCAGGAGCTGGGGTTAACATTGGGGCTCATTCCGCTCCCGAGATTTGAACCTGGGACCTTTTGGTCCACAAGTTCAGCAGCTCAGCGCTTTAACACTCTGTGCCACCAGGGGCCCCTTGGCATTACCCATAGACACCTCCAAAGTCATGCAGCCAGCATGACTGCATGGAGTGCCGTTACCTTCCCGCCGGAGCGGTACCTATTGATCTACTCACATTTGAATGCAAGGTTAGCAGAAGCTGGGGCTAACAGCGGGAGCTCCTCTGCTCCCCGGATTCAAACCGCCAACCTCTCAAATCAGCAAGTTCAGCATCTCAGCAGTTTAACCCACTGTGCCACTGGGGGCTACGTGAGGCATAAATATTTTTTTGTATAGACCTGCATCCCAACAACAAGATATCCCATTATGTGCATATATGCATACACAGGTACAGTAGCCCTCCACATTTGCTGGATTTAGGGCACAGGACCACCAAGAAGGTGGAAAAGCTGTGCATTTTTAAAATGCCTTTAACTTTAGAAAGCACTTTTTTAGGAATCTGTACATTTTATAGCAGAATTCTATGAGTAAATTTAAACTGGAGGTTGACCATACAATTGCATTAGAGGGTCTACAAATGTCTAGCTAAGTCTTCTCTCTCTGCAGTGGAAGCTGACTGTTGAGTTGTACCAAAGTGCCTAGAGATTCATAGAGAAACTATCTAAATCAAATCCATGCATAATTGTGCCTGCAATAATTTAGCCTGAAAACATGGAGGGCCAACTGTGTTGCTGTTGTTTTTTTCAACAAAATGATCTGCTCTTAAACTTGGCACTGCAATGATATTTCCCACCTCTTCCCGGTGACATGCCTTTTCTCAGACTCTCTCCCCTGCTCTGTTTGAAGATCTCTAATCATTGTGGAGAGGGTCATATGAGTGGTAATTGTGCCAAGTTGTTGACTAGAAATTACATTAAACTGTATGAAATTTAAATGCAAATCCAGGCGGTTAAACTTGCATATTGAGGAAATCATTACAGGATTAGGCTTCACCTTAGACTCCTCACTTGCTCCACCGGAGTTCAGCCCTGAGCAAATCTATTCTGGAAATTGAAACTATTTGCATGTGTTTCCCAATTCAGGCTTCAAGTCTCATGGCAAAATGTGAGCATTGCCCTCAACTATGAATTATTTCGTCTTGCAAAGCAATTTCCCTCCAGTCCTCAAATTTCTAGCATTTCATGGACTTACTATCCATATACATACATACGTACATAGGCCAAAGTATGTGTATATATGTGTGTGTGTGTGTGTGTGTGTGTTGTTTGGTTGGTTGGTTTGTCTCACAAAGGCTCCCACATGATTCAATGGCTCTTGACCAAACTTGGCACATGGACCCTTTATGATCCAACTTAAAATAATTGGGGTGATTCAACTACAAAATTAACCCCTTTCAGGCCCAGAGTAGAAGAACAAGAAAGGAATAAAGCTATATCTAGGGCTATATCTAGGTAAGGATTGGCTGTTGCTAGGTGAAGTGGCCCTCTGTGATGTCACTGGGCCACTTCATTTAGGAACTACCAGTTCTTCACTATGAAAGAAAGAAAGTGAAGAGACCCTGGTCACCATTTCTAGAGAGTTGGAGATATTTTCAGGCCTTTGAAAATATCTGGAGAAAGGAGAAAACAAGTGGGTAGAGGCTTCTCCTGCACCTGGATGCACGGTAGTATATATATACATGTCATCCATATAAATATCATTATGCCTTAATTCCCCAAAACTACATCCCTGGATGTAAAGGAGAACAGAAGGAGACATAATATATTAATGGGAGTCCTCAGTAGCGGAGGTTTTGCATCTCCGCTTGCCTTTGCCAAGAATGTTAGTTTAAGAAACCCGTTGCCTCACCTGCGAGTCTATAAACCGATTTTATTACCATCGTGCTGATGACTGGGGCTTGATTTAGAGACAGCTCCAGTTGTCAAAAAGACATTAAGACCCAAGATTTGATCTCGCACTTGAATAAAAGGCGCATCATAAAAGCGGCTGCTTACAAAAGGGAGCTGATTGAATTTCTCTCTTTTTCTTATATTGTCGCTGAATATGCTGACGGTGACATTCTCCGCTGCAATGTAGAATAATTAGGGATGTATAGGGTTCCAAGGAGAGATCAAAGACTTTGCTCCGCGGTGCCTTTGAGCTCACAGCGAGAAAGAGAGATTTATGACTGAGCAGCCACACCTTCTGCCAGCTTCTTTCTGTAAAGAGAAAAAGAAAAGAAGAACAAACTACTCTGTATCAATGTTGTGTAGAAGAATGGATGGGCGGACAATGCCACTTGGGTTTTTTGTAAGGAGTGGTGCCCAAGAGTCTCCATTATGGAGTTTAATAACTCCCTACAGATAATAGCAAGACAGTGTCGCTTATTGTGTTGTCAAAGGCTTTCATGGCCAGAATCACTGGGTTGATTCCTGCCATAAATGTGTATTATCTGTATTATCGGGTTGCTGTGAGTTTTCTGGGCTGTATGACGTTTTGCCCACATCTATGGCAGGCATCCTCAGAGGTTGTGAGGTCTGTTGGAAACTAGACAACCTCCGAGGATGCCTGCCATAGATGTGGTCAAAACGTCAGGAGAGAATGCTTCTGGAACATCACCATACAGCTTAGAAAACTCACAGCAACCCAGTGTAGCTTATTGGTTTGGGCATCAGATGGTGACTCTGGAAACAAGGTTCTAATCTTTGCTCAGCCATGAAATCCAGTGGTTGACTTTGTGAAAAAAACCCATAAATAGGATTGCCTTTGGGGTCGCCATAAGTCAGAAACAACTTTACCAAATGGCCATCTATCGGGAGGGCTTGAATTGTGTATTCCAGCATGGAAGGCAGTTAGATTGATGGCTCTTGTTATTTCTTACTCTTCTATAATTGTATGATTTTTGAACAACAACAGCAACGTTTAATTACATACTTCAAACCAGTGGCTGATGTAGGTATTCATGGTGACTGAGAGGTGAAATCTGCACTGGGTTTTAGTCCGAACTTCAGCCATCTCAGCTCCTCAACCTATTGGGGATATATTGTTCAGTTCTGTAGATAGTAGTTAGTATTTTTGGCTTGAACGTCAAAGGAGCTATCCAAGGTGCTTAACCTATTTGGAAAGTATGGTGCAAATATAATACAATTCATTCTTTTTTGCAACTGTCACATTTTTCATCTCAATAATACTAGAATGAATATATATATACACACACACACACACACACATGCACACACACACATACATGCATGCAGGGGGGCCCAGTGGTGCAATGTGTTAAAGCGCTGAGCTGCTGAACTTGCATACCAAAAGGTCTCAGGTTCGAATCCGGGGAGTAGAATGAGCACCCGCTGTTAGCCCCAGCTCCTGCCAACCTAGCAGTTCGAAAACATGCAAATGTGAGTAGATCAATAGGTACCACTCCAACGGGAATTTAACGGCACTCCATGCCGTCATGCCGGCCATGTAGGTGTCCATGGGCAACTCCGGCTCTTTGGCTTAGAAATGGAGATGAGCACCAACCCCCAGAGTCAGACACGACTAGACATAATGTCAGGGGAAACCTTTACCTTTTACCTTTATATATACACACTTTATTACTTCTGCTTTTACAGGAAGCTATTGATTTATGAAAAGCCTAGAGTTTATTGTACCCCCCATTTAAGTTTCCTAAACTTCATCACTAAAATCCATGCCTCTTTTAAGTTGTCCAGAGGCCAAATTTGACAGAATCTATTTACAGTATTTATATTCTAATTGTCTTCAGTACCTGAAAGGGATCTTTGGAGATTCCTAGCCATCTTTGGAAGTTCTAGTAAATGACATCCTTGGAGTGCATGCAACCACAGGAGAATAGCTTTTGATGATCCAACAATACAGACTACTTTGTTGCTCAAAAGCTGGATTTGGAGGAAGATCTTTATCATTGCATGTCTGGAAGCTGGAAGATGTAGTTTTACAAAGCCATCAGACTTCTCTACCAAGGAGTGCCTCACCAAAGTACAACTTGGCATTAGTGCATGGATGTGGGTTGGACTAGATGGCCCCAGTGGTGCCTTTCAACAATGATTCTATATAGAACATGGACAGAATACCAGCAAATGTCTGCATTATGTTCCCTGGGCAGCATCTTGTCCCATTCTGACTGAGGATGCATCTACACTAGAGCATTAACACAGTTTGATTCCACTGAGTCCACTGGCTGAGTTCTATGGATTCATGGGATTTGTAGTTTACTATTTGGCAGGGAAAACCTTCTATATCTACAACTCCTATGATTCCATTGCATTGAGCCGTTGCAGTTAAAATGATGTCAAACTGGGTTGTTGTGTGTTTTCCAGGCTGTATGGTCATGTTCCAGAAGCATTCTCTCCTGGCATTTTGCCCACATCTATGGCAACCACAGATATAGACCGCACAACCTCTGAGGATGCCTGCCATAAAAAGGTAAAGGTTTCCCCTGATGTTAAGTCCAGTCATGTCTGACTCTGGGGGTTGATGCTCATCTCCATTTCTTAGCCAAAGAGCCAGCGTTGTCCATAGACACCTCCAAGATCATGTGGCCGGCATGACTGAATGTAGCAGTACCTATTGATCTACTCACAGTTGCATGTTTTCGAACTGCTAGGTTGGCAGAAGCTGGAGCTAACAGCGGGCACTCACTGCGCTCCCGGGATTTGAACCTGGGACCTTTCGGTCTGCAAGTTCAGCAGCTCAGCGTTTTAACACACTGAGCCACCAGGGCTCCATTATGACGTTTTGCCACAGATGTGGGCAAAACGTCAGGAGATAATGCTTCTGGAACATGGCCATACAGCCCAGAAAACACACAAGAACCTTGTGATTCTGTCTGTGAAAGCCTTTGACAACATATTGATGTCAAACTGCATTAATTCCACAGTGCAGATGCACCCTGAGTCTTCCTCCATTGAAGGCGGTGCCACAGACCTAGATTTGTGGAGCAATTGACTATCTCCCATGCAAAGCCGGCTACCTTTTTCACTTTGATCTTGAGGGAGAAAAACAAGGCAAGGATGAGAAACTGGGACTGATGTTTTTTTTCACAGGCGCCTCACCTGAATGCATGTGTTTGCCTTCAAAGCCATTTTCTGTTCTTCCTCACTGATTAATTCCCCTTTTTCCCCCTCCCATCCTGAGATATGTTTTGCATCCCTCTGCCTTCTAGCCAATGTTTTGTTTTATTCCTGCCGAAAACCAAGTTAGGCGACAAGCTGTGAAGTCCCTGAGATCGGCTCCCTTGTGTGTGATTGACATTTGGAGCAATATTCAAAAGTCTCGGGGTAAAACCTGTCAGCAGGCTGCGTGGAAAAGGATGGATGGCATGGAAATACATTTCCTTTGGGACTGGAGAAGGATCTATTCTAATGGATATAGGCAATCTGCTTGTCACAGGAAAGCAAGTATTCTGGGTCTAGTTGTTGTTGTTGTTGTTGTTGTTGTTGTTGTTGTTGTTGTTGTTGTTGTTGTTGTTGTTGTGTGCCTTCAAGTTGGAAATGACTTTAAGGCATTTTCTTGGTAAGATTTCTTCAGTGGGGGTTTATCATTACCATCCTTTGAGGCTGAGATAGTATGATTTGTCCTAAGGCCTTCCAGTGCATTTTCATAGCCAAACAGGGATTCCAACCTTTGTCTCCAGAATAATACTACAACACTCAAACCACTACACTATGTAGGCTATTATGTGACTCTAACTCAGTGGTTCTCAACCTGGGGTCCCAATATGTTTTTAGCCTTCAACTCCCAGGTCTGTTGGAAACTCGATAACCTCTGAGGATGCCTGCCATAGATGTGGGCAAAACGTAAGGAGAAAATGCTTCTGGAACATGGCCATACAGCCAGGAAAAACCACAACAACCTAGTGATTCCTGCCATGAAAGCCTTTGACAAGACAACTGTATTATTGTTATTATTTCAACAAAATAGTATACTCATTGACTTGACACTGTACTGTTGTTTCACATCCCTCCTTTGTGATGTGCCTTTTCTCTGGCTCTCTATTTCCTGCTCTATTTGGAGAGCTTTAATCATTGTGGAGAGAGTTATTGTGGAGAGAAACAGCTGGTAAACTGGCTGGGATTTCTGGGAGTTGTAGGCCAAAAACATCTGGGGACCCCAGGTTGAGAACCGCTGCAGTCTAACTAACTCTCTGTCATTCTGGTCATTCTGCCTGGAGGCATTAGGAATTGTAACTGGTTCCCAATCCTTGGTTTCTAGTATTGCTCCAAAAGGAAAATATTAGCAATCCTACCATATCTAGTCAGCATAGCCCAGTGGTTCCCAATCTGTGGTCTGTGTACTACCAGTGGACCCTGAGAACTAAAATATGGTTCGTGGCCTCACCATTACTACACTGTTGCAACGAGAGTGACTGGTCTCACAAAACTCTCTTCTAGTGCCGAGGCAACTGAGATGTCAGGAGGGGAGAGGCTGACTACCCACGAAAGGCATGACAACAAGCCTCCTGGCTGCTGCTTCTCCTCCTCCTCCCTCCCCCTGAGTGGAGCTGTTCCATGTGTCTCTTGGAAGCAGGGGCACCTTGGTGGCTTCATTTTTAGGCCTGTTCCTCGGGTTATTTGGAGTGCTGATTCAGAAAATTGCATTGGACAGACCACATCAGCTCTAGATTATTAAATATGGTTTTCTGTGGACAAGCAGATGGTGATTACTGGATGGCATATGTGATGTCCCAGAAACTAGAACTGATGTGGTCTATCCAATGCAGTTTTCTGAATCAGCACCGCAAATAACCAAACCAAATATAAAGTTGATCAAACACCTATGAGTAACCCTTTTGGTACTAATGTTGGAGAGTGGGCCCTGGTCAAAGTGACCCCTGGTCAAATGGTTCCAGGTCAAAAAAAAGGTTGGGAACCACTGGCATAGCCAATGAGAATGATAGGAATTGTAGTCCAACTCCACCAAAATGGCACCAAGTTGGGAAGGTGACATCCAGTTCTCAGTCTGCATCTCAGCTGTGCCCAGATCTGAGCAGCTTAACGTAGCTTTTTAAAACAATTCTTCATTCCATGTATTGTCATGAGTGACCTAGAGATAGCTTCCGCTGAGCAAAAAAACAATGGAAGTACATAGGTTATTTTAAAGATTTTTGTCTTTTCAAACAATTGGTCCACTTGAAATTACAAAACAAACCAGCAAACCAAACAATTTCTCCTCTCTGGCAGTAAGAAATGCTGGCTCAGTCATCTCTATGGGGGGGGGGGGGGGGAATGGGATTTATAGTGCCAAAATGCTTGCAAAATGCTTCTCTCTTTGCAGCCTGCTGACACTTGGCACCTTGCTGTTTTGCTCTCTAAAATAAAGGGCCCTACATTGTACAGAAAACAAGATGAATATACTCTTCAGACATCGAGAATGAGACCAAAGCTGGATTCTGTTGGGTCCGTTTAGGATTTGTGTATTTATTGTCAGAAATGATCTGATCACTGTAGAACAGCTTGTTGTTGGGTAGCACTTCCAAATCTGGGGTCGAGCCTTTGCCATTTTTGTGCTCTTCCTCAAGTCTTAAGACTAATTGGCTCTGGATGCAAAATATAAACGTTGAATTCTTTGGCGTTAAACTTTCCATTTCATTATCACCCTTGTCATGTTTGCCGTGGTGTTTCTTCACTGTGCAAGCAATCCTAAAAATATGAACACTGAAGAGTGGCTTAGACGTGGTGAAGACAAACGAGAGGGTTACATGCGCCAGCCTATCAACAGAGCTTCTTGTGTGGATAATAATTTCCAGCCATTGATGGCATTCAAAAGCACTTGGCGTCTCCAGTTGTAAACTTTGCAACAGTAAGAACCGTCAACACCAGTCCTCCCATTAGACAGAATGGGGGACCCACCGGAGGCAGCAAGCGGCATGAAATATCCACACTTCCAATTTGGAAAGCCAGTGCTATTTTCGAAGGCATCTAAATACTCGAAAGGCATCAGAGCCCATCTGATCTTGGAAGCTAACCAGGATCAGCTTGCTGGTATAAAATAAGAAGTGTAGATTCAGCTGGTCTGTTATAGTGAGCCTGATCCATTTTGACAATAGCTAACATATTGCCAAGGCTTGTATCTTTTTGCTGAGTTCAGCCATTTATGATATGCTAGCAATGCTGCAAACTGCAATATTATGTGTCCATCAGATCTTATGGTGACCATGCCAAACACTGAGAGCATCCTTGTAAATCTGTGGATACAGTCTGTACTTTAGACCTTAGATATGAGCTACTATGTATGCATTAGGTATTGCTCATGGAAACTTTGGGTAACTCTGAGTTTCTGCAAAATGCTGGTGCTTTGACTAAACTCTGTCTATCTTGACCAATGCTGTAAGTTGGACCAAAAACATTACTTGGTAGTTCCTTTGGCCAGAGTTATTGTTAGTTGTCTGTTTGCCTTCCTGCTCAGTTTTGGGCACATCCTAGTTTCATCCCAGCCTGAAGAAGAGAAGGCTGAGAGAAGACATGATAGCCATGTATAATATATGTGAGGGGAAGGAAGTCATAGGGAGGAGGGAGCAAGCTTGTTTTCTGCTGCCCTGGAGACTAGGACACAATGGAACAATGGCTTCAAACTACAGGAAGGAGATTCCACCTAAACATTAGGAATAACTTCCTACTTGTTAGAGCTGTTCAGCAGTGGAGAATATGCATGCAATTTATGGGGTCAACATGAGTCAACTGTCAACTTGAAGGCACAGACACACACACAATTCTGTGGGGCGAGAAAGCATGACACATCAGCATTAGTCTAGGACTCCAAGAGAACAGGATTTGAATCCACACTTACATGCCTTTTAATTTGGCAGAGATCATTCTAATTGATTATGTAACCTTGGATAATAGTGAGCCCTGTGGAAATGAAGGAGTGGAAATGTTATAGAGTTGCATTGGAGGATCTAGAAAATGGATAAATGCAACTGTAGATATTGGGGGATCATCCTATATATGCCATAGTCTCATTGCTGTGGTCATTCAGATTTCCCATTGCATTGGATGTAAGATGAATGTATTGCTAGCTCTTAGGTTTCCATGTGTGAGTGTGATGAAGAGGCAGAACTCCTATATACACACACACACCTACATACACTCCAATATTTATATTGGCAACTCCTCTGCCAATATAAAAGTGGCAATTCTTTACGCTTAAAAGGATGGCCACAATGCTTTCGCCTCTCTATGAGATGAGGTTGTAGGTCAACTTTTTTGTTTTCTTTGCTGAGCTAGAGTTCCTAAGACATCCATTTTCTATTTATAAGGCCCTCCTGTTCCTTCCATAAGACCATCTTCTGCTCTTTGGTTCATCCAAGTTGCCAAACAGACTTAAAAGTATATTCACATCTATAAATCTAAAAAATTTAGTGAGAAAATCAATCCAGAAAAATAAGGTGCTGGCACTTTGCCCTTTCTGCTAAATGACCTTTAGACTTATACATGGTTCATATCACAATCCATGAGCCTGGTCGCAATCTGCCCTCAACTTAGACAAGAGATCAACTTATATGTGAGTATATAATCCTATATATATTCTTGTTGCGTAGGAAACATATGTCTGTGTGCATGCACATTGTAAATAGATTGGAAGCGATACCAAACCCACTTTGCAAACACAACCCGTTCCTCCTCCTACAAACATCTCTGCTGAGATCATCCCATTGCCCTGAAGTCAGTGAGGACCATTTTTAATGGGCTGCACTTGTCTCTGAGTTAAATATAATCTGCTCTCCCCATCCATCATTGTTGTATTTACAAGCCTGTGCTCACTGGCTGAGATGCGGAACATTTTTCATCTTAATTACAGAGAGCACGTTGATGACCCTTGTCGGAAAATAATTGGCAAGTAGCCACCTTCCTCCTCCTCCACCGATCATAATTGGATTGGTCCAAAGTGGCTGAGATGCAAGGGATGGAGATGCTATCCTAAAAGCGCATCGCTTGGACACCATCTGGCTCCCTGCATCCCACAACAGAACGGCATCAGGAAATTCCCCAGAGCTCCTTCTCTCATTCTCTCTGGAGGTGCTTTGGGAGATAAATGGGGAACCGAGGCAGGCAAGAAGAATTCAGCTGACAGCATTGTCAATAGCTCTTCTCCTAGAAAGGACTCTGAGGTCTACCGTGACACATTTCTTCAATGCTTGGCAGATGAAAATCACTCACACCCAATCCAGATCAGATGTCTCTGTTTGTTGAAGATTCTTGTCTTGAAGTACTGGGATCGTTTGAAAATTCAGTCTTTGCAAATGTCGATAGAAGCTGGGCAGTCAGATTCATGTGTCTTACAAAGTTATACACCAGTTGGAGTAAACTCGCCTTTTAAAATTCATGTACAGCTACAATACACAATACAAGGATTTAAAGATTGAACTGTAAAGACTCTGGCACAAGCCAGTCAAGGTGGTCCCAGTGGTGATCAACACACCGGGTCCAGTACCTAAAAACCTTGGCCAGCAGTTGAAAACAATTGGTGCTGACAAAATTATCATCTGTCAGCTGCAAAAGGCCACCTTACTGGGATCTGCATGCATTGTTTGCCAATACATCACACAGTCCTAGGCACTTGGATCCAATACAACAGCCAGCAATTTGCTGTGTACTAATCTTATTGTGTATTGAAGAAGAAGTATTATTATTATTATTTTATTATGACACAGCAAACAAGATAGATATGCTGGATTTCGTATCACAAAATCACAAGTCAAACACTTCCCAAGTGTCTAGGACTGTGTGATGTATTTTTGGATGATGCGTGCAGATCCCAGTAAAAAAAATAAATTATTATTATTATTATTATTATTATTATTATTATTATTATTATTATTATTATTATTATTACATAGTGTTGCTTTATTTGCACAATTCTCCTGACCTCACAATCATGGAAAAAAATAAAGCATGGATTGTCAATGTTGCAATCCCAAGCGACAGCAGAATTGAAGAGAAGCAACTGGAAAAGCTGACATGATGTGAGGATTTAAAGATCGAATTTCAAAGACTCTGGCATAAGCCAGTAAAGCTGGTTCCAGTGGTCATCAGCACACTGGGTGTAGTGCCTGAAGAACTTGGCCAGCACTTAAAACAATCAGCATTGTCAAAATTATGATCTGTCAGCCACTCTACTTGGATCTGTATGCGTTATTTGCCGATACATCACACAGTCCTAGACACTTGGGAAGTGTCCGACATGTGACCCAATACAACAGCCAGAATAGTGATCTGTTTGCTGTGTACTAATGTTGTTGTGTATCTTCTAATAGTAATAATAATAATAATATGATGATGATGATGATGATGATGATGATGATGATGATGATGAGTGTTGTATGGTTTCCAGGCTGTATGGTCATGTTCTAGCAGCATTTTCTCCTCTCTCCGGAGGACACAACATTCCAGTGATTCCAGCTGTGAAAACCTTTGACAATATAATTATAATCATATTAAAACTACTACACTGAAATGCTTTAAAAACAGTATGTCCCTTGTGCACTCTTCTGTGCCTGGGATTTTATTATTCTATCCATCATTGCTCTTGCTGTACCATTTCATTCACTAGAATTGTAGCAGCACTTACTACCATGGTTGGTTGAATCCATGGATGCAGAATCTGTGGACACGAAGGGCTGGCTGTATTGGTTAATGGCATCACCAATATGATCAGAAGTCATATTTAGCCTTAAGATT
The DNA here is from genome assembly GCF_035594765.1 of Anolis carolinensis. Taxonomy (NCBI): domain Eukaryota; kingdom Metazoa; phylum Chordata; class Lepidosauria; order Squamata; family Anolidae; genus Anolis; species Anolis carolinensis. The sequence continues at coordinate 113,487,537 of NC_085846.1, read as the reverse complement.
TGACCCAGAAATCTCAGGGCTTGGCATGATCCTGATCTTGATGAGTTCCAGGTCTTGAGTCCCCTCGGGTGAGAAAGGCAGGGTAAAAATGTTGTAAATAATAAATTGATGAGATGCAAAGTGCAATTAAATTCATATGTTAGTACACACACTTTTTCTTTCTTACAAGGAAAGTGAATGTGTTTGCACATGGTGATGTGTTTTTCATCCTTGGGCATTGTGTTGTGCAAGTATAAATAAATGTGGACTGCCCCAGGCATGCTTATCATTATTAGGTGGCAAGTTGCCCCTTGAATTTCCTGCAGCGCTTCTTCTCTGCGGGTGGTGAGATATTATAATGGCAGGTCTCCATGGCTTTGAGGAATCTGCTGCTTCGATTCCCTGAAGGATCACCAGCCCCAGGGAATTGTGAAATATTCAAATGACACCTCGCACCACCCAGTGTGCATTGTATAACGCAGTGTAACATGACTTTTGTTCCTGGGCTTTAAATGTCATTTTCTAATTGGTTCTATCAAAAAAATGGGGAAAGTTTATGAAACTTCAAAAACTTTGTTTTTTGAGGTCTGTACCAAAAGGTTAGAAATGGAATATGAAGAGTTAAAAGTGCCACATTAATGAAGTTTCTGAAGTAGAACAACTACAGTAGAGTCTCACTTATCCAACATAAACGGGCCGGCATAACGTTGGATAAGCGAAAATGTTGGATAATAAGGAGGGATTAAGGAAAAGCCTATTAAACGTCAAATTACATTATGATTTTACAAATTAAGCACCAAAACACATGTTTTACATCTAATCGTCAGGAAAAACTGTTCAATACATGGTAACATTATGTAGTAATTACTGTATTTATGAATTTAGCATCCAAACATCACAATGTATTGAAAACATTGACAACAAAAACACTGGCTAATAAATTGACTACAAATAAAGATAGAATTGCATAAAATGAACTTACAGTACGTGTCGGAAATTAAATGTGTAAAAAGTTCAGTCCTTTCTGCCTAGAGAAACAGCTGTGGATCCGGGTGGGAGGCAGAACTACGTTGGATAATCCAGAACGTTGGATAAGTGAATGTTGGATAAGTGAGACTCTACTGTACTTTCAAAGTCAGTGCTGCACAATTAATCAGGAAATGACACTTTCAAATCAGATTTTGTTACCTAGTGTGATGAATGCAGTTTGACACCACTTTAATGGCCATGCAACAATGCTGTAGGATCATGGGAATTGCAGTTTGACAAAACCGTTAGCCTTCCCTGCCAAAGAGTGCTGGTGCCTCACCAAATTAGGTAAAGGTAAAGGGGAGTGGGGGTGAGCTCCTGCTGTTAGCCCCAGCGTCTGCCAACCTAGCAGTTCAAAAACATGCAAATGTGAGTAGATCAATAGATACTGCTCCAGTGGAAGGGTAATAGTGCTCCATGCAGTCATCCCAGCCACATGACCTTGGAGGTGTCTATGGACAACGCTGGCTCTTCAGCTTAGAAATTGAGGTGAGCACCAACCCCCAGAGTCGGACCAAACTACAACTCCCATTATCCCATTGCATGGAGCCATGGCAGTTCAAGTGCTATCAAACTGCATCAGTTCTACAGTAGAGATGCATCCACAGAGCAGTGCTGCAGCAGAAAAGCTTATTAGATGGTCTACCAACAAAGAACTTTGATCATTGCAAGGGACCACTTCTAGCTAGTTGTTCAGCTTACTGCCCCTTGTGCAGATTGTATCGATTTCTATCAAGAGTTGCAGTTGAACTATGACTCTGGAGACCTTCCTTGGAGGCTTTTAAACAGAGTTCAATGATCATCTGTTAGGGGTGCTTTCATTGTGCTTTTCCTGCATGGCAGGGGATTGGACTACTTGTAGATAACGCATGAGCAAACTTTGGCCCTCTAGGTGTTTTGGACTTCAGCTCCTACCAGCTGTTACGAATTGTGGGAGTTGAAATCCAAACCACCCAGAGGGCCCAAGTTTGCCCATGCCTTTTCTAGGTGATTTGAGTAAGTCACATATTCTCAGCCCTAAAAAAAACCCATGATCGGTTGGCCTTAGGGCCTGCATCAGTCAGAAATGATTTGAATACACAAACAACTAGGAGGAAGGAACAATTTGTTAATGGCCATGCATTTCTAATCTGGAGCCTAGGGCCATGGTGACGCAATGGGTTGAACCCTTGTGCCAGCTAACTGCTGACCTGAAGGTTGGCGGTTTGAGTGAGCTGCTATAGCAATGGTATATATATATTTAAAAAACGGTGGACTGTTTTCGGTTGGAGGTTTATGTGTGTTTTGCTTTATATGTTTCATAATAAGATAGTACCCAGTTGGGACTGTAAAGAAAATACTCTATATACTAGCATACCACAATACACACGTTAAAACCTACATGAGAGCATATACATTTAAGTTGTTGTTTTATATATATATATACACATACACCATTCCTATAGCATTTGATATAGATATCTGTGCCCTATCAATCGGGTTTGAGTGAGCTCCCATCTGTCAGCCCTAGCATCCCATATGCAGACACCAGCAGGATGGTAACACATTCAGGCGTCCGCGGGCAACGTCTTTGTAGATAGCCGATTCTCTCGCACCAGAAGTGACTCGCAGTATGTTATCAATTCGCTTCTGACATGGTTTTTTAAAAAAGCCTGGAGCCAACTCTGAAGTCTCCCGTTTGTGGCATGGAGAAGCAATGGAAAGAAGTGTTTATTTACTGCTCTCCAAACAGTTCTTTCTTGCCAATGTGATGCAATGTATTCCTGCCAAAAATTACGATTTGCAGCCTTACTTTGAAACTGTCCCACTTTCTCTTTCCCGCTCTCCTTTTGTCTTTAATTCACTTCAGTGTCTGCAAAACGAGTTCAAACTGGAGGGGAATTGTTTCCTCTCGTCCAAATTTACAGACTTAGAGATTAAAACCAAGATATGTGCAACCAATTGGAAAAACACAGAAGCTGGGAGAGGCAGCAAGACAAGATTTCACCCTTCCTGTCCTTTAGTGTTGTGCCGAATCACTTTTGCACTTTCCTCTTCATTTGCAGCAGCTAGAAGAAACCGAAGCCAAAGAGAAGATTTTAGAAGAAGCTTTTTAATGGCAGCTGAAAAAATGGCATGTCAGAGACATGATCAGGACCGTACTTGTCAAATTAGGACAATTGGAGAGTATAATCCACATCACCCTTTTGTCCCTCTGCTAAAAGCAGGTTTGGGAAACAATACAAAAAGAACACAATGAGAAAACGCCTAAATCCACATTGCAAATGTCAATTTTTGTTTCAAATTTCTCTCTGGGAAACAAAATAATGATATCCTGCTATCAATCTCCAGCCCAATAAAATCCCCCTTTGTATGCCATTAATTACTTTAAAAATGAGGTTTTCAATGCTTCATCTTCGGCATGCATATATTCATCAGCTAGAAAAATAGGTTTTACGTACTTCTTGCTGCCTGCACAGTCCTTTGAGAGGAGAGGATGGTGGGATTTAAAATTATAATTCCCTGCTTTAAAGTACAATGAAATAAAAAATCTGTCAGTTGGAGATGTTTTAGATAATTGATGCCATTGACTTGATTCAATTTTTTAACCTTGGTATTATCATAATTACATGTTTCCCTGTGCCTGTGCAGTTCGTAGATACATGATTCTGATTTTCATTCGTTTTCCATTGAGAGTCTCCAGTCTGTACCTAATGCTGGAATATGGGAAAGTATGAGCCCCTGTCAAAATGATCTTATACAACTGTCGGCAAACAAATCTAATATTCAAGGAAATAGTTCCAATGCAATGACTCCGACAGCATTTAGAGGAGGAAAATGGCATTTCAGCAAACCCCAATCTTTGCAAAATTATCTTGGGGATGAATGCATGGTAGAAAATGGTACCCAACGTTGTAATAATGAGAAGAGGAAAAGAATATGCAGAATAGCAAGTGAGAGGGAAAGTCTGGAAAATATAAACACACCCAAAGCTTACGATCTCAATGTATTCCTTGTTTAACTGCAAGTGAAAATGGATTTTATGTTTTTCAGATTGTAATGAATAGTGTGTTTGTGGCTTTAATTCACCTTTCGATTTATAGCAGACCCATAGATCTCATTGAGTTTCCTTAAGTAAAAAAATCAATAGTGGTTTTACCTGTTCCTTTCCCTTAAATATATTATAGATAGTAGACCCGCATAAAAATGTAGGCTGGCTGGTATTCTCCATCAACAACTTGGTTAAGTAAAGGTGAAGCTACACTGTAGAATTAATGCAGTTTGATACCACTTGAACTGACATGGCCCATTGCTATTTAATCCAGGGAGTTGTAGTTTTACAAAGTATTCAGCCTTGTCTGCCAGAAAAAATGCTTTTTTTATCGTGTCAGAAGTGACTTGAGAATATACTGCAAGTTGCTTCTGGTGTGAGAGAATTGGCCGTCTACAGAGACGTTGCCCAGGGGACACCCAGATGTGTTACCATTCTGCTGGGAGGCTTCTCTCATGTCCCCACAAGATGGAGCTAACAGATGGGAGCTCACCCTGTCTCACAGATTCTAGACCTGGACCTTCCACAGATATATAGACTCCACTTGTCTAGTTTCCAACAAACGTCACAACCTCTGAGGATGCCTGACATAGATGTGGGTGAAACATCAGGAGAGAATGCTTCTGGAACATAGCCATACAGCCCAGAAAACTCACAGCAACCCAATGATTCTGGCCATGAAAACTTTCAACAACTATATGGGAGATATGAACCAATTTCCCAATTACCTCTTCTTCCTAATTACTTCTGTGTTTCATCCAAGTCCTTCACAAAGTGGCATAACTTAAACTATTCCAAAAAGCTTAAAGAGGGTATTAGAGGGCTTTGAAGTGGGGCACAAGGGCCACATACCGTTGTACTTTGCTCACCAATGGCTTCACCATCCAAATCCAACCAGCTAACAAATCATGCATCGTCTTTTGATAGCTGCTAGGCATTCTTCGAGCCGATTTTCCATCATTATAACGGCAGAATGGAAAAGCTCTCATATTCAATTTTCACAACAGAGATAACATACTGGAGGGAAGCAATATCCATCATTTTCTATTGATCGCGTTCTGCCTCGGGTGGAAGTAAAGAGATGGATGTGCCTTCGAACCACAAACAAAACAATATTGCTCTGCGTCGGCTGTGTCCAGAAAACCTTTTCTACCCAAAGGTCTGGTAGCCTCTTGGGGGAAACATTTGGGTTTGGAAGCTCCTTTGAGGAGTGAAAACCATCCTCCCTTTCATCCATGTTCATCTCCCTTTCATTGCCCATTTTGGAAGTGACCGAGTCCCTCTTTCTCCAGTTTCAGCCATTGCTTGGAAACGTTGCTTGTGAGAGGATTGCAACTCCCATCATCCCCTTCACCAGAACGTCCTTTGGTTCTAGTTCCAAAGTTTCATTCAGGATGCATACATTATTGGACCTGGAGGGTTCAACAAGCCAATTGTTGGGTCATCTTGAGTGTTAGATGGTTACAATATGCCATCACAATTGCGATTTGTGGTGACCAGAAACAACATTTCAATTGAAACATTTGGAGTGGAGTTTGAGAGCCTTGGGTTTGTGCATGTCCCAAGAGCCCTGACATTACATAGTACCAAAATTACATTGTTTTCCTTCTTTTTTGCCTTAGCAACATCATCAAATATCTAGATATGAATGACTATGTAGTACTAACAAAATCAGATTACATACACTCAACCCTAAATGCCTTTTGTAACCTTCATATCTTCAGACTTTTAGGGTGGAAGGACATAACTATAGACAGGAATAACAATTCCTTTGACAACTACAACTCAAATCCCCCATATGTCCAAGTCACTGGCCATGCTGCTTGGTGGATTATTTTATTTATTTATTTATTAGACTTGTATACCGCTATTCCCAGTTTGGCTCAGAGCGGTTTACAGAAATAGATTAAAACAATACACTTAGCTTTAAAATAACAATAAATACAATAAAAACAACAATAAAAACAACAATAAAAACAGACATAGCCCTGAGTTTTTCACCCATGGGATTTGTAGTCTAATAATTTACACACCAAAGCTGCTTGATTCTAAGTTTTGGTCTTGAACCAATTTTCTGTGTAAAGGAAGAGCTGGATTTGTTTTTTGGATGAGAATTTAATGAGAGGAGGATGAGATGGGATCTTCTATCAACTGCAGCCAAAGTACCCAGTTAAAAAGTAAAATTTACATCCCATTTAATGATGATCACGATGATAAATAATAAAACATATTATGAAGGAGGAGAGAGAAGAAGGAGAATGAGGATGATGTTCCTTTCCATGTTCTTGGAGCAATTAATCTTTTCTGGGATTTGGGATGCATGTAGGGAGTTGCAGTTTTGCAAGGTCTTTAGTGTTTATACCAATGTGTACTAGTTCCACAATAAACTACAGCTCCCAGAATTGCATAGCATTGAGCCATGGTAGTTAAAGTGGTGTCAAACAGTATTCATTCTACAATGTAGAACAGGCATGGGCAAACTTCGGCCCTCCAGGTATTTTGGACTTCAATTCCTAACAGCCTACCGGCTGGAGTCCACAGCACTTGGAGGGCCAAAGTTTGCCCATGCCTGATGTAGATGAATCCTTCATCCCAACCTTTAAAGTCCTATTCAAGATACTAGCCCCGAAATAGGTTCAGCACCTTGGATAGTTCCCTTGGGTATCAGGTTAGTGATATCGTTGCCAGGCTTTCAGAGGATTCCTTCAAGGGGAAAATGCAATATATCAAGAAGAGGGGAAAGAAAAGAATAGGGTGAGCCTCTCCCTATGCTTTTTCCGCCGTCCTCTAAATCTTCATTAGGCAAATGGCCACAGTTGTTCGGTACAGCTTGTTCCGGAGAAAAGGCAAATCTCTGCTTTTAAGACAGAGAGCTCTTGTGCTAATGGGGCTGCAATTTTCTCAGAGTTCATGAGGTATGCTCAATTTATGGGAATTGTGCTTAAACAGAAAATGAGACATCTGAAAAGTACCTAATTCAAAAGGACAGGTCTGGAGCTGGGCCGAAATATACTCTCCAGTATTTTCACAGTCATATTGAATAATAATAATAATAATAATAATAATAGTAATAGTAATAGTAATAGTAATAGTAGTAATATCATCCGAAAATACATCACACAGTCCTAGACACTTGGGAAGTGTTTGACTTGTGATTTTGTGAAATGAAATCCAGCATATCTATCTTGTTTGCTGTGTCATACAATAGTAATAGTAATGACTCTGGCACAAGCCAGTAAAGGTGGTTCCAGTGGTGATCGGCACACTGGGTGCAGTGCTTAAAGACCTTGGCCAGCACTTGAAAACAACTGACAAAATTACCACCTGTCACCTGCAAAAGGCCACCCTACCTGGATCTGCACACATTATTCACTGATACATCACATAGTCCTTGACACTTGGGAAGCATCTGACGTGTGATCCAATACAACAACCAGCATAGTGATCTTGTTTGCTGTGTACTCATCTTGTTGTTTATCAAATAATAATAATAATAATAATAATAAGTTCCTGGAAACAAATGAAAGCCAAATTGACAAAGAAAAAACATGGCTGTGGCTCACAAATGGAACTTTGAAAAAGGAGATGGAGGGCCTGATTCTGGCAGCCCAAGAACAAGCCATTAGAACCAATGCCATCAAAGCCAAAATTGAAAAGTTGACAACAGATCCCAAATGTAGACTCTGCAAGGAAGCCGATGAAACAATAGATCACATCCTCAGCTGCTGCAAGAAGATCGCACAGACAGATTACAAGCAGAGGCATAACACCATTGCTCAGATGATTCATTGGAACCTGTGCCACAAAGACCATCTGCCTGCGACAAAGAACTGGTGGGATATAAAATACACATATTAAAATGTAATTCTACCAAATACGTATATTAAAAAACACAAAACAAAAATTAAATTATAGCGAACCCAAAACCTTACACCACACCATTTTGGGAAGATGGGAACCTACATTCAATTCAGAAGTAGTTGGACTACAATCCCTATCCTCCCTGAGTATTGGCAATGCTTGCTGGGGATGATGGGAGTTGGAGTTATCCCATCTGGAGGATTATAGCTTTGCCAACTCTTAGGACTTTATTGTGCAAGGAAGATAAAACAGCATTGGTCCTTATCCCATTATCCTGCTCTCAGTCTGTTTCCTCTCCCTGATTATCCCACCCTTTGCTTTTGATGGGGAAAAAAACCATCAATAGCTCATAATACCATAAGCCCTTACCTTGTTTTGATGAGCCCAAGCTGGCAATAAAATGACTTCAGGGAGTAGGATTCTCCTCTCCCCGGTCCCTATTGCTGATTCAAAACTATCCGTTTTTCATGTCTTTTATATGTTATTGTTATATTTGCTCTTTACAGTTATTTTTCAAAGATGGAATTGTGAAACTGTTTTAAAATAAAAAATAATTTTAAAATTACAGAACAGCGGTAGTGCAGGAAGGCGGGATTACGGGGATATTCAGAAGTATGATTGTTGAATTATGAATTCGAGAGTCGGAAGATGGTGTGATTGAAAAGAGGTCTGATATCAAAGGTGTTCAACCTAGTATGTATCTACTATCAGTGGTAACACAAATGCAGTGGAATAGCAGTTTGGTAATCTCTGGAGGAGATGCTTATGTCTGACTCTGGGGGAAGTGATCTTCTCCATTTCCAAGCCGAGGAGCCTGCATTGTCCATAGACACTTCCTGATTGTGTGGCTGGCATGACTGCCTGGAGCGTATTTTTGCCTTTTCCTGCCAAAGCGGTACCTATTTATCTGCTCACATTTGCATGTTTTCGAACTGCTAGGTTAGCAGGAACTAGGGCTAACAGCAGGAGCTCATCCCGACCGAAGGAATCAAACTGCCAACCTTCAGGTCAGCTGTTCAGCAGCACAAGTGTTTAACCCATTGTGGCACCATAGCCCCCAGTCCTCTGTCAAATTATGATTATTTTATAGGATTTGTATAGGCAAGGGATCCTTAGATGTGGTTTTATGAGTTCCTTCCTGTGAAATGTAGCCTACAAAACCTAGTATTTGTTGGTGGTCTCCAATCCAAGTATGATGAAAACTAAACTAAGGCCCGGGGGCCGGATGTGGCCCTCCAAGGTCATTGACCTGGCCCCTGTCCTAACTTTAGACTTGGGGTTGACCTAAGTCTACCTGCTTTTTGGAGGTCTTTTTGCTTACCTATGGTTTTATGAGATCATCTAGATGGTCTGTGAAGGTCTCTTTGCTTAGCTACGGCCTTATGAGACCATCTAGATGGCTTTTGGAGGTCACTTTCCTTACCTATGGTCCTATGAGACCATCTAGATGGCCTTTGAGGGTCCCTTTCCTTACCTATGGTTTTATGAGATTGTCTAGATGGCCTTTGGGGGGCCCTTTCCTTATCCATGGTCTTATAAAACCATCTAGATGGTCTTTGGGAGGCCCTTTCCTTATCTATGGACTTATGAGACCATCTAGGTGGTTTTTGGAGGTCTCTTTGCTTACCTATGGTTTTATGAGACCATCTAGATGGTCTTTGGAGGTCTCTTTGCTTACCTATGGTCTTATGAGATCGTCTAGATCAGGGGTCCCCAAACTAAGGCCCTCCAAGGTCATTGACCTGGCCCCTGTCCTAAACTTTAGACTTTGGCTTGACCTAAGTCTGAAATGACTTGAAGGCACACAACAACAACAATCTTAATTTTGGACTATTTCATCACAGTCCGGCCCGCCAACAGTCTGAGGGACTGTGAATCGACCCTCCACTGAAAAAGTTTGAAGACCCCTGAACTAGAGCTAACCCTGCTTAGCTCTCTGGATAAGACAGGATTGGATATTTGGGATTTAGGATACTTAGTGTTCTGAGAAGCTCTTTTAATGTTGCAACAGACTGGCTTAGATGCGAGCGCACACTCCAAATAGACCATTGCATCAACTTTATAATAGCAGTCTTAGCATGTTAGAGGGATGAAATTTTCCAGTCTCTCTTGTTTCAAGTAACATAAGAAGCACTGTTTAAAACATAACCCAAAGTATTTTGGGAAATATTAAAACATGATGAACTTATCCATTTTTCTGTGTCTAAGCGGACCTTTTCCTCAGCATGACTTTACCTATCTGCGGTCACATCTTCTCCCTCTGACCTTTTCCCATCGATTCAGTATTGATTTATGTTAAACATTCATTGAGAAGGATAGTACATTAGGGATGCAAAGTATTATGGAGTTTCTTATTGGGAAGAAAAGGTGTCTTGATTGATTGGAACATCGAAATGCCATTTCCAAAAAAAAGATCAATTGCCACAAGATTTTTCACATTTGGTTGCTCTGGGTTTTCCACGCTGTATAGCCATGTTCCAGAAGCATTTGCTCCTGATGTTTCACCCACATCTATGGCAGGCATCCTCAGTGATTGTGAGGTCTGTCGGAAACTAGGCAACAGTCGGATTTATATATCTGTGGAATAATGTCCAGGGTGGGAGAAAGAACTCTTGTCTATTTGAGGCAAGCATTTGGGATTTTTTATCTGATGCATAACAGCCACATTCAGTTCAGTGTTACAAAGGAGGCACACCCACCCACATATATATTTAACATAGTAAATGGATGTGCATTGCACATGGATACATATTGCACATGGATGCATTTAGTTGTTCATTTGGCTTAATTGTGAATGCATTTTACTTACATATGTATGCAGTGCTGGACTAGGATCTTGGAGGTCAGCATTCAAATCCAAATAAAAATGCCCTTCATAACTCTTGGTCTCTATTTAGTATTCCAATATCCTGCTTTAATGTTATATGCCTATTTTAATGTTCCTATGTTGTAGGTTTTAAATTGTAATTGCTATTGTTTTAACTAATGTGAGCAACTTTGAGTACCGTTTAAGAGAGGGAAGTGGAATATAAACGATGATGATGATGATGATGATGATGATGATGATGATGATGATAAATACTGTATTTCCTCACTTGCCAAGTTTACAACAGACCTCACAACCTCTGAAGATGCCTACAATGGATGTGAACAAAATGTCAGGAGAGAATGCTTCTGGAACATGGCCATTTCTTGATTTCTTGATGTAATGCCTATTATTATTTATTGTATTTTTAATGGTGCTATGATATGTTGTTTTTATATTTTATATTGTATTGCTCTGGGCATGGCCCCATGTTAGCCGCCCCGAGTCCCCGTTGGGGAGATGGTGGCGGGGTATAAATAAAGTTTTTTTATTATTATTATTATTATTATTATTATTATTATTATTATTATTATTATTATACAGCCCAGAAAACTCACAGCTACCCAGTGATTCCGGGCATGAAAGCCTTCAACAACACATACAAAAATTGACATTACTTTCTATCTTATTGCAAGTTTTATTGAAAAATAAAATTTTATATTATGGTTTATGATTATTCATGTTTCATATTAGATCTATATAAGGGCACCCAAATCTTTGAAGTGTTTAGGGCCTCTAAAGGTCTTACTGTAACTCCACTGCTTCACTGCACTGTAATCATGTTGTTGGTTTTAAAGGAATTAGGAAATGCACCTTTCCTTGGGCACCGTCTAGTTCGCAAATTCTCCATCCAGCCATTCAGATTAACCTCTGTTTTTCTCCCTTAGGTTCTGTTGGTTTGTATTTATGGATCTGTTTTGGTTTGGTTCTTCCCTCTAGGAAATGCTTACCGGGAATGCATGGGAAATGGGACCTGGGCCTCGAAGGCTAATTATTCCCAATGTGAGCCCATTCTGGTCGAAGAGGTCTGTATGTCTCTCTCAATTTCCTGGGTTATGTTATGTGTAGATGTCAACTTCGAAATATTCAAGAAGAGGAGCACTAGGGGTGCAGCTACACTGTAGAATGAATGCAGTTTGATACTATTTTAACTACCATGGCTTGGTGCTATGGAATTATGGGAGTTGTAGTTTTGCAAGCTCTGTAGCCTTCTCTGCCAAAGACTGCTGGTGCCTCACCAAACTGCAACTCCCAGGACTCCATAGAACTGAGTTATGGAAGTTAAACGAGTGTCAAACTGCATTAATTCTGCAGTGTAGATGGACCCTGAGTTTAGTATACCAATAACATGATGCTATGGAATTATGGGAGTTGCAGTTCTGCAAGGTCTGCAACCTTCTCTGCCAAAGACTGCTGGTGCCTCATCAAACTATAACTCCCAGGACTCCATAGCACTGAGTTATGAAAGTTAAAGTGGTGTCAAACTGCATTAATTCTACAGTGTAGATGGACCCTGAGTTTAGTATACCAATAACATGACGCTATGGAATTATGGGAGTTGCAGTTTTGCAAAGTCTGCAGCCTTCTTTGCCAAAGAATGCTTGTGCCTCATCATACTGCAACTCCCAGGACTCCATAGAACTGAGTTATGGAAGTTAAACGAGTGTCAAACTGCATTAATTCTGCAGTGTAGATGGACCCTGAGTTTAGTATACCAATAACATGATGCTATGGAATTATGGGAGTTGCAGTTCTGCAAGGTCTGCAACCTTCTCTGCCAAAGACTGCTGGTGCCTCATCAAACTATAACTCCCAGGACTCCATAGAACTGAGTTATGGCAGTTAAAGGAGTGTCAAACTGCATTAATTCTGCAGTGTAGATGCACCCTGAGTTTAGTATACCAATAACATAATCAAACTCCCGTTTCAAGTTTTCTTGGCTGTGTTTATTCTCAATATTCAAACTTTCATTTTCAGCCCAGATTGGGTGAAATAAATAAATCTTGCTTTTCAATCTCTAGATTACAGGCTGAATGCATCTGATCAACCTACGTAATTCCATCTGTTGATATTAACAAATGAGTAATAACAAACGGCAAGGAAAGGTCATTTGCAGACAGGGCTTTAGGCAAAGCTAGCATAGCAAAGAAATATTTGGTCATCAGCGCAGCCTGATTTGTTTTTTGATTCCTTTATGGCTTTGAGATCTCATCCAGGAGGCATTTGGGGAATACGCCTCTGCGTGAATATTTACAAAAAAGCGTTTGAAAAACAAACAGCTTAAGGGGAACCCGCCAAAAGAAACTGTTAATGTCTTTACAAACATCAAGGGATTCTCAGAGCCTTTCTGCTCTCTAAGAGGGCATCTACACTGCAGAATTAATGTAGTTTGGCACCACTTGAACTACTGTTGCTCAGTGCTATGGAATCATGGGAGTTGTAGTTTGCGGAGGCACCAGATATTGAGAAAATACAATTCCTGTGATTCCATAACCATGGCAGTTAAAGTGCATTAATTTAACAGTATAGACTAGACATAGGCAAACTTGGGCCGTCCAGGTGTTTTGGACTTCAACTCCCATCATTCCTAACAGCCTCAGGCCCTTTCCTTTTCCCCCTCAGCCGCTTAAGCGGCTGAGGGGGAAAAGGAAGGGGCCTGAGGCTGTTAGGAATGATGGGAGTTGAAGTCCAAAACACCTGGACGGCCAAAGTTTGCCCATCCCTAGTATAGAAGCACCCAAGAACAGTGATTATCCAGATGTGCTCCAGTCTCCAGTTCTGGCTTTGCAATGCCAGAGCTTGATTTTAGCACCTCGTGCAATAATATCCTATTTTTTTCTGATGCCCTTCTATACTTCCAATGTTTGATTCCTAGACTTTGTGAACCCGGTCGATGCACAATTCCCATTTGGCAAATCGTACAAGAAATTTCTGCTTCAGGTTGTTCTGAGCATGGGGAAAGGCTTAGGGAGTCTCAGTCTAGTTTATATTGACCTGGTCTTGCCTGACCGCTCTTTCCGTTTTGTATTCCCCAGACAAAGCCCGCTTTCCACTACAAGGTTGCCATAATCATCACTTACCTGGGGCACTGCATATCCATTGGGGCCCTCACCATCGCATTCCTGCTCTTCTTGTGCTTAAGGTGAGTAATCCCACTTTGGTTCATCTTCTGGCTTTACAACTAGGCCTCCTCTTTTTGAATTCACCTTAGGACCCACTTTGCAACAATTTGTTTAAAAGAAGAGCTTTGAAAAGTGACTTTGTTGGAGTACAGGCTCCCAGCGAATGAGGAAGTCTGAGACTTGCTGTCCAAACAAGTAAGATTTTCAAGATCTGGAGGGTTATCTGTTTATCTCCTAAATAGCTCTGGATTCATACATGGCCTTCCCAAAATGGCAAATCGCAAAGACATTGTATCATTTCTTATCACCATTTTGTGAAGGGTCACAATAAATGAGTATTTGGGGCTTCGGTGGGGCTTTCTTTATGGATCAATTCTGCACAACTACCCTGTTTCCCTGAAAATAAGACATCCCCAGAAAATAAGACCTAGTAGAGGTTTTGTTGAATTGCTAAATATAAGGCCTCCCCTGAAAGTAAGACCTAGTAAAGTTTTTGTTTGGAAGCATGCAGGATAATAATAATAATAATAATAATAATAATAATAATAATAATAATAATAATAACAACAACAACTTTATTTTTATACCCCGCCCCATCTCCCCGAAGGGACTTGGGGCGCCTTACATGGGGCCTTGCCCGATAAAACAATCAAATATCGAAACACAGCAATAAAACAGTTATCCAATAAAAACATCAATTACAGTAAAAACAATCGTTAAAATAAACATAAAACATACAATATTAACACTGGAGACTAATTCATAGAACCCAGGCAATGTGCAACATGTGCCGAAATAGGCTGAAATGGGGAAGGTAATTTCACAGTTGAAATGGACAAAGTGCAATATAGCATTGGCAACAGTAAATTATCAGTAAATGTACATACCATAGATTGTTGTACATGGAAATAAAGGTAGTAACAAGAAATAATAATAATAATAATATAATAATAACTTTATTCTTGTATCCCACCTCCATCTCCCAGAAGGGACTCAGGGCAGCTTACACAGGGACAAGCCCAACAACAACATAAATTTACATATGAACAGAAATTTAAAACAGTAATTTAAAAACAGTATAGCAATAAAGTCCAGTCACGACTGGACTTAACGTCAGGGGAAAACCTTTACCTTTACCTTACAGCAATGAAATATAATATAGAAATTCTTGAATTCACAGTTTGGTTATGCTGGTTTGTGATAACAACTACTGTACAGTAGATAATAAATGTTCATTTTTTTAAAAAATTCAACCATAAATGTGAATTCTTTGTGGAAAAATAAGTCATCCCCTGAAAATAAGACTTAGAGCATCTTTGGGAGCACAAATTAATATAAGGCACTGTTTTCAGGGAAACACGGAATGACTAGCATTGGTAAATAGTCATAGTCCCAAGTTCCATTCTACTCATGTTCCCTTACTCTTATATGCAGATGATACTGTGCTATTATCCTTGTCTAGTAATGGCTTTAAACACTTAATATATTTCTTTGCCAATTATTGTGAAATAAATCGACTGGAAATTAGCTATGTTGAATCCAAAATTCTCATTTTTGCCAAAAAGTGGAAGCCCATGTCTTGGCAGAAATTGAAAAAGTCAAATACTTTCGATACCTTGGTATTTGCTACAGATATAACCTGTCCTGCCTCTCATAGTATCAAGCAGTAATGGCTTCTGCACATAGCAACATTGCAGCAATATATCTTTTTTTAACAATAAGGGTAACCAATAATCCCTGCTGCCCTCAAAGTTTTTGAGGCTAGGATTGGTTCTTTATTACTGTATGGCTCCCCTATTTGGATTTCTGCAATCAACAAAATATTTAATACACTACATTGCAAGTTTCTCCGGAAACTAATGGGGCTCCCTAGATGTGTGCTTTACACTGTGCTATGCATTGAGATGGGTCAAAGCCCTGTTGAAACCTTGGTATATAAAATTCTGGGTGTATATACTACTAATACTAAACTACTAAAGGGGGCGGACTTAGCACAGAGGGCTAAACCATTAGCTGAAGAAAATCCTGCCAATTGAAAGGTCAACAGTTCGAGCCCGGGTCAGGGTGAGCACCTGCCATCAGCCCCAGCTCCCTGCCCACGTACAGCTCGAAAGCAGAAATGCAAGTAGATAAATAGGTACCGCTTTTAGCAGGGATCTAATAAATGCGCACTTAAGAACATTGATCAGGAGGATGTCTAAGGATAGCAAAGCTCCTCGACATGGAAGATGGAGTGACAGCACCCCTTCCCCGCATGGCCAGAGTCAAGCACAGCCTCCAAGATATTGCAAATGGAAAAGATGGGAGATGCCTTTACCTCTGTCTGTATTATCTGTCCTTGGTAATTGTATAATGGCATTGAATGCTTGCCGTATGTATTTTCTAGAATCCGCCCTGAGTCCCCTTGGGAAGATAGAAAGTAATATAAACTATATTATTTTTATTAATAATAATTTATTTTTAAAAGCTCCATATTTAATTATATTGTAGTGCTTATAATGTTGTAGATTTAACATTGTGCTTGTATTGTTTTAAGCATTGTTCTTTTAGGAGAGAAAAAGTGGGATGTTTTGTTGTTGTTGTTGTTGTTTGTGGGATCTCTATCCACTGTTTTAGAAGGAAAGCATCCAAAATCTTCAAAGGCTGTAGAAAATGGGGGTGAGCTGCACATTGGCCACCATGATGGAAATAGCCCACATACATATTTGAAAAAAATGTCTACAAGGAAATGATGACTATAGGATGCTATGCATTCAAATATAGACATCTACGTGGGACTGTAGGGCTTGTATTGATTTTTGCCAATTTCAAAGGAGCTATCCAGAGTGCTGAGCCTATTTTAAAGGATAGAATTCAGCACCTCGGATAGGTCTTTTAAAATTCAGATTTAGCCCCGGGCCTATTGGCATAGTCTTTATCACTGTAAAATCTTCAGACCACTGGATGATAAACAGTGAGTTATTTGCCTTTCCAACCTTGAATTATAACTCTGTTGGCAACTAGAAGGACTCAGAGAAATCCCCTTCTGCTCTCCATCTGTGAACGGCTGTTGGAGGAATACAACTTTACAATGCATGAACATCTGTGAATATCTAATATTTTCTAAGGCAAGATTAATAGGAATTATAATGTCAGAACAAAACAAGAGACGGTCTCAGGGCATGCCTACATTTATTTTGTGCTTTGGGAATATTTTATCCATATGGCATCAACAACATCTAACTCAGTTAGCCAGCTTGTTCCTAAAAAGTCATTATGGTGTCCAAAATGCCCTGAATCTTTATTCTTTCCACTGAAGTTTGAAAGAGTGAAGGAACAGTGTGCAGTCATCCTTCTATATCCACGGATTCAACCATCCATGCTTTGAAACTATTTTTTAAAAAGTATTCCAGAAAGCAAACCTTAATTTTGCCATTTTTATAACAGTGTTTAATGATGCCATTGGACTTAGAATTGTAGAATCGTAGAGTTGGAAGAGACCATCCAGTGGGCCATCCAGTCCAACCCCCGGCCAAGAAGCAAGAAAATCAAATTCAAAGCACCCCCGACAGATGGCCATCCAGTCTCCTTTTAAAAGCCTCCAAAGAAGGAGCCTCCACCACAGTCTGGTGCAGAGAGTTCCACTGTTGAACAGCTCATAGTTAGGAAGTTCTTCCTAATGTTCAGGTGAAGTTTGAAGCCATTGTTCCAAGTCCTAGTCTGCAGGGCAGCAGAAAACAAGCTTGCTCCCTCCTCCCTATGACTTCCCCTCACATATTTGTTCTCCTCATGTCTCCTCTCAGTCTTCTCTTCTGCAGGCTAAACGTGCCCAGCTCTTTAAGCCGCTCCTCGTAAGGCTTGTTCTCTAGATCCTTGGTCATTTTAGTCGCCCTCCTCTGGACACATTCCAGCTTGCCAACATCTCCCTTCAATTATGGTGCCCAGAATTGGACGCAGTGTGATTCCAGGAGGAATAGAGGGGAGCATGACTTCCCTGGATCTAGACGCTATACCCCTATTTATGCAGGTCAAAATCCCATTGGCTTTTTTAGCCGCCGCACCACATTGTTGGCTCATGTTTAACTTGTTGTCCATGAGGACTCCAAGATCTTTTGCACATGTACTTGAGCATGCACAGATTAGAGTATCCATGGAAATCCTAGAACCATATCTTTGTGTTATGGAGTGGCTAACTCCGGTTTGGATGACAAAAGCTCTCAAAGCTTTAGAAGCTTTTTTCAGAAAGTAAAGTAGATATTGGCATGCAATTGTTATGACCGAAGGTTTACCAGTTATACAATGCATTCCTAGGCAGGCAATTCAGTCTTTACACAGGCTCTAACTCCACTCATCAATTAATAAAAAAATTCAATCTCTAGGAAGACTGTAGCTTTATTCATCAACTGACAAAACCATTCAGTTTCCTAGGAATTATCCCTCCTCCTTCATACTGCTTCTTTCACCAGAATGACCTTGGCAGCTTTTAATGGTTGGCTTTCACTTTCAATACATCTGGCCATAAATCCAGCACACAATAAGTAATTCCTGGCTGATGGGTGTGAATAACCCATCAAGTAAATGCAACCATATCTAAAAGCATGGCGAGACCTATCAACCAGTATACAATTAAGCAAGGCAAGTCCAAAAATGCTAAAAGTATGATTGGAACACCCCAATGGATACATATTTTGTCTTATTCTGTTTAACCTGTGTAGATGACTTGAAGAAAGATTTATACACCTTATCCCTAGTAATTGCTGTTGGCACCTAATCTCCTTTGGAACAAATGAATAAGAACATAATTCATACTAATTGTATCATCTCCCTCCAAAGTGTTTATATATGCCCTACGGAAACAAGGAAGAAGCCATTTAGCTTGTCCCTTTTAGACACCCCAATTGTTTCCTTGATATATTCCTTAATATATTGCTAAGTTCATTTTTCAGTTCCTTTTCTGCCGCAGAACTCTCTTACTTGAGCTTCAGCCTTCCAGAGTCAAAATGTATACAGCTTTTTTATTGACCTTATTGTTCAAATGAATATATGTTGTTCCCTTTGCCAGCAATAGCGTACAGAGTTATTGCCATTGTCTCGGCGGTCCTGCATACAAACAGAAAAGGAAACCCTTTATTGCTGTGAGCAACATGAGTATTTATGGCAGGGCTGGGAAACTGGTGTGACTCTGGGAATCGGTTTTCTGACACCAAAGCTCTTCAGAAGCCACAGGGGAGAAAAAGAACAACAGTTTTCTTGCTAAGATGAGAAACAGTGAATAGTCCCCTGTGGTATTCTCCCTATATCCAAATGTCTCATAGTGTTGTGCAGGACAAAAACATAGTTTGGCATAATCCTCTCTTTTTTCTGCGCATAAAGAGTAGAAAATTGTGATCAAGATTCTCGATCAATTGCCTAGTTATGTAAATACCTTAGCTGGGCATCTAATGGCACATTTGCAATGTAGAATTAATGCATTTCGACACCACTTTATCTACTATAGCTCAATGCCAAAGAATCCTGGGACTTGTAGTTTTGGTGAGTTCCCAGCACTCTTTGGCAGAGAAGGCTACAGACTAGGGTTGTCCAAATATTCGTTATGTTTCTCGTTTCGTAATTATTTTGGATTGTTCTCGTTTTTTGAAACGAGTATTGAAACGTTTTCCCTAGGCGCAACTGGCAATGTAATTCGAACCATCATTGGCCCATTCTCTAATTGTTTCTTTAAATTTTCGTTAATTTTTTTCCTTCCAAAATTTTTTAAAATATTTTTTAAATATTATTTTTTATTTATTTTTTTGTTTCTGCAACCTAACATGAATGGGAGCCTAGCGCAGCCTAACATGGCCACTCCCTGGCCAATCAGAGTCTTCCACGATGGCTGCCAAAGGTGGGGGCTAGCGTCCTCCGTGTCCACGTGGAGGATCTCTATGAAAATCCCCAACCACAGCCGACCCAAGCCATTCTGGGTTGGGATACCGAGGAGAGAGGGTGTTTGGCGCGCGCTGGGAAGCTGCTGCTTGCTTGTTTGGGGGAGAGAGGGCTAACTGGGGGTAGAGTGTTTCTGTTGTTGCTGGTTCGATATTGTGTTTTTTGGGGGGGAAATTGGCTGGGGGCTTGGGGCAGAGTCCTTGCTGTGGCTGGCTTTAGAGAACTTTTTCCAAAGGACGTCTGCGTTCCTGCAAGTGCATTGCTTCCCTCCCGCTCCATTTGTAATCCCAAGCCCCCGGGCTGAGTGTTATTGCAGCAATCACAAAGACACACATTGTTTTCAAACCTAAAGGGTACATTGGAAGAAATAGTTTCCAAAGGACGTGGGGCACCCGCCAAGGCATTGCTTCCCTCACGCTCCATTTCTATTCCCAAGCCTTGGGCTGAGTTTTATTTCTGCAATCACAAAGTCAGACATTGATTTGATTCAATAGAGGCTCCACAGCAATTTATAGTTTCCAAAGGACGTTGCCAATCCTGTCAAGGCATTGCTTGGCGTGTGCTGCATTTCTAATCCAAAGTCTACACAAGTAGAAGAGGGACTTTTACAGTGATAAGAACCCTGATTGAACAGGAAATAAGACTTTCAAACCATGAACAGGTTTCTTCAAATATTGAAAAATAGTGTATTATAAAAAGTTATGAAAATTCGCCATAAATCATAGGAGACAGGAAACATTTTGCAATTTGTTGAGCAAAGAGTGTGGAATGTGTTCTCCGACTGTACCAAATTTGATGCGAATAGCTCAAGAATGAGGGTGGGAGACCCCCAGAAAAGTCCCCCCCCCCGGTTTCCTGTTTTTTGGCGATTGCGCATGCGCGTCCGCCATTTTAGAAACATTTTAGAAACATTACGAATTTTCGGAAATATCCGAAAATTTTGGGTGAAACATTAGGAAATAATTTCTACATCGAAGAGAAATTTTAACGAAATTTTTAACGAAAATTTTAAGAAATTTCTACCCCCTACTTTAGAAACGAGAATTGAAACATTTTTTCCATCGATCGGACAAGCCTACTACAGACCAGTGGTTCCCAACCTTTGGGCCCCCAGGTGTTTTGAACTTCAACTCCCAGAAAATCCCACCCATCTTACCAGCTGTTAGGAATTGTGAAAGCTTGCCCAGGCATGCACAGTCCTAAATATGCACAGGCTAAAC
Source organism: Anolis carolinensis (assembly GCF_035594765.1). Lineage (NCBI taxonomy): Eukaryota > Metazoa > Chordata > Lepidosauria > Squamata > Anolidae > Anolis > Anolis carolinensis. Next base: position 113,466,525 of record NC_085846.1, on the reverse strand, counting down.
ATGCCCAGCTCTTTAAGCCACTCCTCATAGGGCTTGTTCTCCAGACCCTTGATCATTTTAGTCACCCTCCTCTGGACACATTCCAGCTTAGAGTCAACATGTCTCTTAAACTGCAGTGCCCAGAATTGGACACGGTGTGATTCCAGGTGTGGTGTGACCATGGCAGAATAGAAGTGTAGCATGACTTCCCTGGATCTAAACACTAGACTCCTATTTATACAGGCCAAGATCCCATTGGCTTGTTTTGGCCTCTGCATCACATTGTTGGCTCATGTTTAACTCAAAACACTGGGAAGCCCAAAGGTTGGGAACCACTACTACAGACCTTGGAAAAAACTACATGCACAACAAGTAGCCTCTCCCAACAGAATCTGCCCAACCCTGACTTATTGGGCAGAAGATACTGTTCTCCTTCCAATTGGGATGCAGCAGATGTTTCCATCTCCACTCCAACCACGACCCATTTATTTAACTTTTTTATAGTCTGGGATAATGAACACAAAACAATTATGGATGCATAATTATAGGTGTTAATGAGTTGAAAAGCTAAATAATTATTCCTGTGATACTGATGGGGACTGGAAATTGTTTTAGTTTACTTGTTAGATGCCTTTGATGTTTAGGGACTTTTCAACTTGCCACTTCTTTGGTTCCCCTTCTTTCCTCCTCTTATTTTGGGGTGTTGGAGAAGGGAGTTGGGCAGCTCCATTGCTCCTCCCCAGTTGCCAAACAAGTCCCTTTCTCTGCTGATCTGCAGCCCTAATGAGGAAACAGAAACAGCTGGGGAACCCACTGCTGATGGAGTAAAAAAAAGAGATTTATTCAAAGCTGCATCAGAAGGAGTCTGCGAGGCAGGAAGGGCAGCCACCTCCAGGAAACTATGGCAGGGAGTCTTAAATGTAAGACTTAGAGCAGTGCATGGAGAGTTTATAGAGTGTTTTTGATGCAGAATGTGTCTTCTGTATACAGGTCAGGGTTAAGACCTTGCTCTTCCCCTCATAATTCAAAAAACGCCGGCTGCTTAACAAGGAGAGAGAGAAACAGCAAATTCAGCTGGAAATGGCACAATCTAGAGAGAGAAATCACTTATGCTTGCATGCTTCTCAAAGTAGTTTTGTCCAAACTCTGAATTCAGACAAGTTGAAGAATGAATAGGAAGGTTTTGCTTCTTGGCACGATTGCTGGGGATCCATCCAATGGGGCGCTTTAATTGAGCCTTGGAACTTTGACTCCGGAGAGCAGGGTTCAAATCCCTGCTTAGCTGTGGAAACCCACTCAGACAAGTCAGACCCTCTTGATCAGGGGTCCCCAAACTAAGGCCCGGGGGCCAGATGCGGCCCATCGAAGCTATTTATCCGGCCCCCACGGCCGGATAAACATTGAGGCTGGGTGGCCATCTGTCAGGGGTGCTTTGCTTGTGCTTTCGGTGCACAAGGGCAGAAGGGGATTGGACTAAATGGCCCAAGGGTTCTCTTCCAACCCTCTTTATTATTGTTGTTGTTGTTGTTATTATTTATTATTATTATTATTATTATTATTATTATTATTATTATTATTATTATTAACATTGAGGCTGGGTGGCCATCTGTCAGGGGTGCTTTGCTTGTACTTTTGGCGCACAAGGGCAGAAGGGGATTGGACTCAATGGCCCAAATGGTCTCTTCCAACCCTCTTTATTATTGTTGTTGTTGTTTATTATTATTATTATTATTATTATTATTATTATTATTATTATTATTATTAACATTGAGGCTGGGTGGCCATCTGTCAGGGGTGCTTTGCTTGTGCTTTTGGCGCACAAGGGCAGAAGGGGATTGGACTCAATGGCCCAAATGGTCTCTTCCAACCCTCTTTATTATTGTTGTTGTTGTTGTTGTTAATTATTATTGCTCGGTGGCCAACTATAGTCCGGCCCTCCAACGGTCCGAAGGATCGTGAACCAGCCTCCTGTTTAAAAAGTTTGGGGACCCCTACTCTTGATCATAGAGGAAGGCAAAGGCATGCTATTACTTACCAAATATTACTAAGAAAACCTCATGGCAAAGTCGAGTCAGGGTCCCCATAAGTTGGAACGACTTGAAAGCACACAGTGACAACAAGACTTTGGGAAGATTTCAGCTGGGCTGTGTACTTTATATGAGAAGGCCAGAAAAAGGGTGCATATTTCCAAGATATCTAGATGTCTTCATTTGACAGGAAAACTTCTTGAAAGTTCAGATTAACAGAAAATATTTTTTTGATCAGTCTATACCAGGGGTCCCCAAACTAAGGCCCGGGGGCCGGATGCGGCCCTCCAAGGTCATTCACCTGGCCCCCGCCCTCAGTTTTATAATATAATATTTATATCAGTTTTAATAAGGTAATATATTGTATATACATATAATATAGATAAAAATACTATAATGTTATACAATATAATACTAATAATAATACCATATAATAATGTTAATTATATATTATATATTACATATAATATTACAGTATAGTGGTACAGTATAGTGCGGACGAAAAGGTCCAAGGTTCAAATCCCGGGAGCGGAGTGAGCGCCCGCTGTTAGCCCCAGCTCCTGCCAACCTAGCAGTTTGAAAACATGCAAATGTGAGTAGATCAATAGGTACTGCTCTGGCGGGAGGGTAACGGCGCTCCATGCAGTCATGCTGACCACATGACCTTGGAGGTGTCTATGGACAACGCCGGCTCTTCAACTTAGAAATGGAGATGAGCACCAACCCCCAGAGTCGGTCACAACTGGACTTAACGTCAGGGGAAACCTTTACCTTTACCTTATAGTGGTATAGTTCAATATAGTAATATATGATGCTAATATTGTGCTATGCTAATAATATAATATATTGTTTGTACATACAGCTGCTCTGAGTCCCCTTCGGGGTGAGAAGGGTGGGATATAAATGTAGTAAATAAATGCAGCAAATAAATAAATAAATAATTTTATACTTAGGCTCGCCCAAAGTCTGACATGACTTGAAGGAACACAACAACAACAACAATCATAATTAACTTGACTATCTCATTCGCCAGTAGCAGGCCCACACTTTCCATTGAAATCCTGATAGGTTTATGTTGGTTAAAATTGTTTCAATTTTTAAATATTGTATTGTTCTTTAATTGTTATTGTTGTATTGCACTACAAATAAGACATATGCAGTGTGCATAGGAATTTGTTCATTTTTTTTTTCAAATGATAATTCGGCCCCTCAACAGTCTGAAGGATTGTGGACCGGCCCTCTGCTTTAAAAGTTTGAGGACCCCTGGTCTATACCATCGTCTATTAAAGTTTTTAATGCCAAGACAGCTACCCAGTTGCTGTTTGCATCCAGCATCTGGATTTCTGGCTCAACACCTAAGATAGACCAGCTCCAATCATAGTTCTTGAAGGTCCCCGTCCAGTTCCCCAGATGTGTGCCATCCTGTGTCTTGCTGTGAGAATGTCAACAAGAGCTTGGTGGTGGGCCCTTAAATATTGCTTTAAGGGCAGTGTTTTCAGACTGGGCTCAGGTCTGATTCACCATCTAGGATGATGATTACACTAGCAACTGGTTCAAGCTTAACTCTAAACAAGCCTCATCTTTTGGTCTTTCTTATCCATCTTATTGCAGCTGGGTTATGACATGGCACTGAAATCTATTAAACAAAGGCTGTAAGATATTGCCTTCTGTGAGCTGCATTCCCACTCATATATTTCTTGTTCCCCAAGCACCTTGAGTATACATTATGCTAGGCCTCTCCATGAAGCAAATTCTCTTAAGAACATGGTAAAGATTTTCCCCTGACGTTAAGTCCAGTCGTGACCGACTCTGGGAGTTGGTGCTCATCTCCATTTCTAAGTCGAAGAGCCAGCATTGTCCATAGACACCTCCAAGGTCATGTGGCCACTGGCATGACTGCATGGAGCGCCATTACCTTCCCACCGGAGCGGTACCTATTGATCTACTCATATTGGCATGTTTTCGAACTGCTAGGTTGGCAGGAGAACATGATTGTAGCCCAATATTGCCATGTTGTCTCCGAGGCAAGGTGCAATGTGTTTCCATCCAAAGTGCTCCAAGGTAGATTTGCGGGAGTCCCATACAATGCAAGACTTTGTCCATGTAATAACCAGGATGTTAAATGCATGTATCACATATTATCGTCCTGCAATTTTGACAAACAGGCTCAGCTACATATTATTAACCCATTACTGAGCAACCTACCTGGTAGATCAGCCCAATTTCTTGTAAAAGTTTTTCACATTTTCCCCATGTGACCTTGGCTGTTGCCAAGTTTCTCTCTGAGGTAGCCAGGATAAGACAACTTCCTGTATTAGACCCAGGTTGAAACTTGCCTTGTATATATTTGCAGTGTTTTTGCCCTTGTTCATATGCATTTCATATTGCACTTGTTCTGCTTTTAAATGGTTTTAAAAGTTTATGAATCTGCTGTGCACTTTCTTCGTTGAGCAAATTGGGTCTTTGGACCATAATAAAGATTGATTGATTGAGACGAAGAGGATTGGTTAGTTGTCTTGTTAATATGGAATCCAGCAGATACCATTGGAAAGAGTTGATCATTGGATTCTAGTGGCAGAGTTGTACTGGATTGGAACAAAGGCTTAACTCCCCCAGCCTTTTGTTCATGTAAAGCAACTGACAAAAGCAGTGGTTCTCAACCTGGGGTCCCCTGATGTTTTTGACCCTCAACTTCCAGAAATCCTAACAGCTAGTAAACTGGCTGGGATTTCTGGGAGTTGTGGGCCAAAAACATCTGGGGACCCCAGGTTGAGAACCACTGGATTAAAGGAAGTCCACCAGCAGGTCATAGGAGCAGGAATCACAGTAGCATCCAGCAGCTCGTATACAAAAGGATAGTAACTCAAATACCAAATCTACTTGGTAGAATTTAGGTTAGAAGAGACACATTGGGTAAACTGCACACTCTCAGCCCCAGGAAACACCTTCGAAACTCAGAGACAGCCTCAAGACATGCATGAATATGTCTCATTTGCCAAATTGCAGTCCAGTGAAAGAGGTTTCTCTTGGTCTGAAGTCTTGACATCCCATCTTTCAGTGGATAACCAGAGCCATCTGTCATGGGAATATAGGCATAGACATTGACCCCTGTATTTAATACAGCTGTTCACTTTTTGCTCTGGTGATGTATTTGCTATAACTTGTACTTGGCATCATAATTTGATTAGTAAAATTGAGCACTGTTGGTTTTTTGTAAAAAACAAAAAAAAAAAAAAACCATGGACTTCTTTCTGGATTCCTAAATATGCTCTTTTTCTTTTGGCCACATAACCATAGCATTTTTCAATCCCACTTCTCTTTGGTGTAATAACTATGTTAAGAATACAAGAAATTACATGCGCCAGTGGAGCAATCCTTTTGACAGTGAACCCCATGCTGCAGTTTAATATGGATTCTGTTGTCTTGCTGTCTTTGGCCATGGACACAAAACCCTCTTCAGTGTCTTGTAGCACTTAGGAGCAATAGCCAAGCTAAATGCAGCAATGAGCCATGAAATTACTCCCATTAGGAGTGCAGTGCATTCCGACCATAAGGAAAATGTGTGATGAGATTTTCAACTATAGAGCAATTCCTGAAAGCAAGCACATGCGTCTTGGGATACCCTAAACTCAAGCTGAACATTCATCTCTATGGCCATTTGCTGTTATTATCGTTGACTAGCACTCGGTTGGTAGTCTTACACTATGCTTTAATATGTGGTTTTATAGATGTATTTGACTATGTTGTGTCCCTCCTTGAGTCAAAAGAAGAGGCAGCTAATAAATAAATTGTTGTTGTTGTTGTTGTTGTTGTTGTTACACATGCCTGTGTCTTTCTGCCTTCTTGTTCAATACAGAAAGGCTTTCTCAAGTTCATGGCTGCAAAAATAGTCTTGCCATTGCCCATAACTGCACATAGAAAAGCATGCACAGTATACATGTATGCATGGCTGTGTGTGGATACCTGTTGCAGTAACCATGATTGCACATTTTGCATTTTTACTTGTATATACCCATGCAAATCTGATTGTGTATTTCTTACAATTCACTTACAATTCCATGGCATCAATGCACGTAATTCCATGCGCCTAAAGTTATACTTACTCTCCCTGATGTAGAATCTCAGCCATAATGACACCACCACAATAATCAGTTTATTAGATTTCAGTCATCACTTAACTTTCTGGGTCCACAGAAGGAGCTTGGGGGTCCACAAGGGTAGGAGGGGTTTGCATGACAAAAGGACACCCTATTTTGGCTCTCAAGGAGGAGGTGAATAGGTGGCCATATTATGGTGTCTCATTTGTTGTGTAGGATGTGGATAACTGAAACCACGAATACTGTGGATATGGGGATTGTATTGTTCAGGCTCAGCAGTTGTGAGATTGCAAACTGGAGTTACAGTACCATCATTGCCAGGGATTTATGTTTACCATTATGAAAAATCTACTTTCATAGCCTGGTAGCTTTCTGGCCAAAGTGTTTCTGAGGACTTCATCAGACAGTATCCCCTCTCTGCTTCTACACATTTCAAAGCTGGTTCAAAGACAGACTCATCAAACAATGCAGGACTACTTCTGGTGGTTGTTCGTCAAGCTCCATCTCCAGAGCACGTAGGATTATAAAACTGGTCAGGAATCAACTCCAGTTCTGTATATGCATGGAGAAATGCCTAAAATTGGGTACTTTTCCTTGTGATGGGAAGTGGCGGATTTCTCCATTTACACTCCGTTTTATGAAATACCCTTCCATGATCCTTCTGTTGCCATTCGTGGTTTAAAGACAGTGTGGGCCCCATTGAAAAAAGTGCACTGGTCTCAGGAGGAGGGATTCAAAGAGATCCCATTGAAAGTGTCTGAAAATTGTGTTGGTCTACTTGAGCTGGGAGGAGACATCACCAGCCTGTGTGATAAGAAATTGAGCGAATGGTTGAGCTAGAAAGGAAAGGAGGCAATCCTGTGTGATGGGGATGAGGAATTTCTACGTCTTCTTTCAAGACGGAGCCCCATGAAACACCACACAAAGGAGACGATGCCCACCAGCTTCCCTCCCAAATGGAATGAAGTCCTAAATTGCTGAGGATCACAATGCTGGAAAATTATCCTGACAACAGAAGATCTCCATTCTGGTTTTTTGCATTATCAATCTGCATCCTCTTCCAAAGCATTTAAGGGAGAATCCTTCTGATTTCTTCAGTCCTTTTTCTGCACTTTGTTTGACCTGCATTGGTTGGATCTGCTGATGTTCACCTGGTTTGTGCTGCTGTCTTTGCCACTGCTGTGACGTTTATGGTTGTGGGCCCTTTGGCCGCATCATTTCATGCTTTTCTAAGCCTTTTCTAATAAACTTGGTAATGGCTACCCAAGGGGTGTGTTATCCCTTTTTAACTGCAGGTGTAGATTCAAAAAGATAGATTAGTTAATTAGTCAAAGATATTCAGTGGAGTTTTCTGAACTTCCAATCGCCCGCACACATTTTCCAACAAAATGAAATTAGGAACGCATTTGCCCGTTATGGTTACCATTTGGACTCATAAGGTGGTTTTCTTTTTCAAATGCCATTAAAAAGAAACCACTTTCTCCAATACTTCTGACTTCTGGGTTGCTGTGAGTTTTCTGGGCTGTATAGCCATGTTCCAGAAGCATTCTCTCCTGATATTTTGCCCACATCTATGGCAGGTATCCTCAGAGGTCGTGAGAACTTGAGACCTTTCGGTCAGCAAGTTCAGCAGCTCAGCAGTTTAACCCCCTGTGTCACTTGAGGCTCCTAATGATAATATACTTTATTTATATTCCGCTATATCTTCCTGAGGGAACTCAGAGTGGGTTACAGGTACATATATGGCAAGCATTCAGTGCCATTATACAATTGACAGAGACAGACAGTATATAAACAGAGGCAAAGCTTCCCTCTTTTCATCTCCAGCATCCAGCTGTGTTCAAGCCTGTCATCCATGAATGCCTTTCCTGGCCAGGTTTTTTCCGGCATGTATTTCAGAGCACCTTTTATCTCCCTGCCAAAGTGGTACCTATATATCTACTTACACTGTTGTTTTCAAACTGCTATGTGAGCAGAAGCTGGCTGACGGCAGGAGCTCACCCCATCCTGGGCCTGAATTGTCGACCTTCCAGTCAGCAGGATCTTCTATAGCTGGTGGTTTAAGCCGCTGTGCTAGCCCAGCCATCTATATATATAAAAGGGTAATGAAATTTCGGCCTAGGACAAAACAACAAAACTACACATCCCAGAAACACTAAACTTGGCAGCAGAACCCCTCATCCATGTCTCTACATTCATACAACAAAAAGCTCCAGCTACTCCAGAAAATGGCCAGGCTTTGAGGCTGCAAGGCTATTCACTGCTATTCCATAAGGATTCCCATAAGCCACAGCAACGCGTGGCCGGGCAAAGCTAGTAAATAGATAAATGTAGTTTATGGTTGCTTGAGAATTACTATTAAAAATAGGCCTAACCAATACTATACCCCATACTATAACATAAACTCTGTATTGACTTGATATTCATATTGGGATACGGTGATTAAAAGCAAATGAACACAAGCTTCACTTAATGTAACATACCTTTACTGTATTATAAAGATTGACTTTATTTTATATTTTATTTAAAGTATTATTTCTTTGACTTTTTTGCTGGTTGCTTGAGAATTCCAATTAACTGAGAGCCTATTATATTCTGAACCATGTACTTAGTTAAATGTATTCTGTAAGCTAATAATTCTGTGTAACTATTTTATATTCATGAAGTGATCATAGCCCTGACCCCCAGAATTGATTTTTGCAATACATCTTGCCTAAAACTTCACCTTTAAGCCTTCCCGTAATCTCTCTCGCTCCTTTAGTCTGTCTGTCTCTCTTACACACTCCCTTCAAGTGATCTTGACAAATCAATATTTCTCCTCCAAGGGTGATAAACCCAGCCATTTCTTCCTCTTGCACTTCCTTTTTAGTGCTAACCTTTTTCTTTTTTATTTCTTTTTTCTAAAAATTCCAAAAGCTTTGAAGCTATAAGGAGATGTTATGAAAAATTCAACTCCTTCTGGAGACTTTTGCAAAACGGAATTAGAACAGAAAGTTGGAACGCGCCCATGGTCGTGCCCGTCATGAAAATGTATTTATGCAGATACTTTAAGAAGGAAAATATTGCTCTTTCTAGATTATAATTAACAGGCTCAAATCCTTTGTGGCGCTTGCAAATATATTAAATATTTAACCAGGAGGAATAGGAAAATGCATGTGAAGCTCTATATCAGGCATGGGCAAACTTCGGCCCTCCAGGTGTTTTGGACTCCAACTCCCACAATTCCTAACAGCCTACCGGCTGTTAGGAATTGTGGGAGTTGGAGTCCAAAACACCTGGAGGGCTGAAGTTTGCCCATGCCTGCTTTGTATGTTGTTCTCAAGCTTATTGAAAGACTCAGTACACCTCAACAGAGACGTTTTGCAACTGGAAATGGAGGAATAGCAATTCTATGTATGGAAAAGTTTCATGGAGTCGAATTGTTTGTACACTGAATCCTGTATCACTAATCCTCTAATTGGATGCCACGCAAGGATAAATTAACTTTTCATTGGCCTCTATGGGACTCAAACTCCCTGGCACAGAGCAGATAGCTTGGTATGATTCTTATTTTGTGGGCTGATTGATTTGTCTCCTTCTTGACAGTCAGTCCTTGGTAGAGGAAACTATTCTTCAGCTTTTCATCAACATCTTCAATCATTGTAGGCTTGGATGCAAATCAGGGATGGATTGCGTGTGCCAACAAAGCAGCACCAGGTTTTACCCTCAATCTCCACTGCATCTTAATAGCACTTTGGTACCTCTTTAGCCACTGTAGAGCCATTATGTGGAATCGGGGATTGTACGAGGGTTGAATGAAAAGTAATGCCTCCACCTTCGTAACTCCTCAACAGTTGGCAATACTGGTATGTGGCAGGTACTGGCTTGTTCAGTACTTTCCTCTACGCTTCCATTTGGCAGGAAGCCTTAGCATTGAACGGTTGTGTTGTTAAAGTGCAAAGTATGAAACCCTGCGCAGACAGGGAAGCCTTAGCATTGAACGGTTGTGTTGTTAAAGTGCGAAGTATGAAACCCTGCGCAGACAAGGAAGCCTTAGCATTGAACGGTTGTGTTGTTAAAGTGCGAAGTATGAAACCCTGCACAGACGGGGAAGCCTTAGCATTGAACGGTTGTGTTGTTAAAGTGTGAAGTATGAAACCCTACGCAGACGGGGAAGCCTTAGCATTGAACGGTTGTGTTGTTAAAGTGCAAAGTATGGAACCCTGCACAGACAAGGAAGCCTTAGCATTGAACGGTTGTGTTGTTAAAGTGCGAAGTATAAAACCCTACGCAGACGGGGAAGCCTTAGCATTGAACGGTTGTGTTGTTAAAGTGTGAAGTATGAAACCCTGCGCAGACGGGGAAGCCTTAGCATTGAACGGTTGTGTTGTTAAAGTGCCAAGTATGGAACCCTGCGCAGACAGTTGGTCAATGCGACTTAAACAACATGCAGTCATTGAATTCTTGACAGCAGAAGGTGTCACCCCAAAGGAGAAAGGTGTCACCTTCATTCTCGTAATGCGAGAGAAGTTCCTTGCAAATTTCATTTCAGGCATCAGCATCCTAGGTACCCATCATGCACAGATCTTCCGATAGCCAAGCAAAGCAATCATGTGACCCACACATTCTTGTGAAATGCCAATGATGCTTGAAATTTCTCTCTGAGTGATACAACCAATTGTCCTGAATCAATCTATCAACCTTTTGCTTGTGAAACTCGGTGGTTGCTGTCATGGGACATCCAACTCTTTGTTTGTCATGCAAATCAGATGTTCCCGCCTCAACATCTTTAAACTTACTTGCCTCAACGATGCACAGGACTCACATCAACACAATCCCCATAAACAGCTTGCTTCTCTGATGAATCTCCTTTGGGGTGACACCTTCTGCTGTCAAGAATTCAATGACTGCACGTCGCTTAAGCCGCATTGACCGACCATCTGTGTAGGTTCCATACTTTGCACTTTAACAACACAACCATTCAATGCTAAGGCTTCCCGCCAAATGGAACTGTAGAGGAGAGTCTCCTGAACAAGCCAGGACCTGCCGCAGACCAGGACTGCCATCTGTTGAGGAGTTATGAAGATGTAGGCATTACTTTTCATTCAACCCTCATAGTTTGATTAATTCTGTATTGTAATCTTTTTAAACTGCACCAGACATGGTCATAGGGAACTCTCCTTGTGTCATTTGCTTCTCTCTCCAGGAGCATCCGATGCCTTCGCAATATTATCCACTGGAACCTGATTACGACATTCATCCTGAGGAACGTGACATGGTTTACGCTCCAGCTGATCGACCATAACATCCACGAAAGCAATGAGGTACTCCTTTCATAGCAAAGGCATTCTAGATTTATACCACAGGGACTACAATTGACAAGAGACATTGCATCAAAGCATTGCTTCTCTCACATGAGGGGTTCAGTTGGTTGTGCTGCCCATCTTTGGTTGCCATGCTTCGTATTGCTTTTATCTGTTATTCAATGCTGCTCTCTGTATAAGGAGGATAAACCAGGGGTTGCAATCTTTGCAAGATTCATTGGCTTAAAACATGTGCAGGCAATTGCAGAAAGAACTACGCGCCACTCAACGCCTTTGCCGTTGTTTGGTGAACTGTTACACTTAAAAAACATTCACTATGCCTTAGAAATATTTGTCCTTGAGTCACCTCATCCATGTGGAAGGCAACAGCAGCAAAGGAGCAGCAGTTGACTCCCAACTTGTCTGGAGAACTGAAAAACTATTGCCAGGACCACAAACCAGCGGGGTGACGCCACACCCATCTGTTCCCACAAACAAAGCTGGTATAGGTAACAAAAGACCAAAAACGTGGGAAGCGTTGAGAAACCAGTTTTCGCCATGTATTTACCCTTCTCACCTAAAATTTTATCTCTCCTAGAATGTCACTATAATTTATGATGCTATTCCACTTTCAGTTCTTGATGCTACCTTGAGAGGGGGAAAAAACCCAATTTCAGTCTATTAATCTTCCACCAACATTTTTAAAGGAAAATTCCCATAAATAATTTCTGCCTCCTGGCCAGGTTCCAGACCTAAACAATAGGAATCTGTCAGACCAAATTACGAACCATATTTCTCAACATGGTAGAAATCTGATTTTCACCTTATTCTGCCTCATCTCATTTTGCCTTGCCTTTATCATCTCTGGGCATAAGCAGTCCTTTCCCTTGTATACTGAGTGGTTTTGGAAAACTCGCTTTCTCCCTATTTTTTGCAGAAACCACTTCTCAGAGGAAACAGCAAGTAACTTCTGCAAAAAGTTTTCATCTGTGTTCAATTTTCATTGGGCGGTATATGCTACTCTATTCACTACTTTTCAGTATTGGAAGCACAATGTGTCCCAATGCCATTTGCTCATGACTATATGTATCTTATGTAGATGTTCACATTCTTTGTGTCATGGGTTAACTGTTGTGTAAACTGGATTTATTTCCTTATCTTTCAAGATCCCCTCCAATACTTTTATTCATTTCATCTATTATTATTATTATTATTATTATTATTATTATTATTATTATTATCCATAGGGACTAGAAATATATGCAAATGGAAATTTGCTGTCAATCAGATTTTTCAAAACTTCCGTACCAAACAACGCTTTGCCCATTTCTGTTCAATTTTAGATCCTGGGTGTATCCTGACCAAAGTCATATTCAGATCAAGCCATCCTGAACATAGCCCTATTACCATCAATCCATTTTCAAACGAACTAATTAAATATCAGCAATGATGGAAGAAGAATAAAAATAAGAAAGCTATTCCTTCTCTCTTGAGCCTCCCATGACTCATGAAGCAGGAGATTAGAGCTGGGATAATTGCATTGGCCTTTTTTGGAGATCCATGGAATTATGCGGCTAGATGAGGCATGGGCAAACTTCAGCCCTCCAGGTATTTTGGACTTCAATTGCCACAATTCCTAACAGCCTGCCAGAGCACCTGGAAGGCCCAAGTTTGCCCATGCCTGGGCTAGATGGTTAACAGGAGCTGAAAAAAAATCCTACTTTATTTGTTTGCTTCAAGAAGGTGATTTTTGGCCCCCTCTGCACATCACAGAGAGAATGTCTGCACAAAGATGAGAACAACATGGACAAAAGGTGTCATGGTTGGGTTGGTGGAAACCCTTCTCCAGTGGTGGTTCTACATTGACCACTTATCCTGGAGCCTATCCAGTGTAGTGAATTGACCCAGGGATGATCTTGGTCACCAGCCACTGCAGAGGCAGGAGGGAGTCTTGGCCATTCAGTGATGCTGAACCTGATTCGGCACCACTAAGCAACCGCCCTTACCATCCCTTCCCATTCTCGTTGTCATGGTGGATATCAGGCATATAAAGCACCATGTCAGTCACTCATTTCTTGAAGTGACATTGTCTAGGACACCAAAACAGCACAGAAGAGGAGAGAGGAGAAATCACACCCACCACTTCTTCCCCCTTCACCAGTCACCTCATTCCTCAGGCCAGTGTCACTCCAGCCAATAAGTGAATTGTCCAAGGACAATTCTACACTGACTACCTCTCCCAGGGCCAATCCAGTGTGGTGAATCACTCCCTAAACCAGGAAGGGAGTCTGTCCGTCTAGCAAACTTCATCCCTCCTGATGTTTTGGACTTCAACTCCCACAATTCCTAACAACTATTGGCTGTTAGGAATTGTGGAAGTTGAAATCCAAAACACGTGGAGGGCCAAAATTTGCCTATGTCTGTTCTGGCTGCACCAAACCCAATTCGGGGTCATCAGAGAGTCACCCTTACCACCCCCTTCCATTCTTATCATTGCAATGGGAAGTAAGCATGAACTGGATCGTGCAAGTTCCTTATCTCCTGGAGTGACCTTTGCCGGAATGCTAGAGTGAGGTGGTGGATGGGAGAGGAGAATTTGCCTTTCTTCTCCCCATCACTCCAGGCAATGTCACTCCAGGCAATGAGCCTCACTCCTGGAGCAGTTCTACACTGACCACTTAGGCTCCAGAATGGTTTAGACTTCCACCACCCTGGCCACAGCGGAGGAGGGAGGGAGACCTGACTTTCTAGTGGTGCTGAACACAATTAGGCATTAACAGATGGACACCCTTTCTGTTTCCCTCCCATGCTCCTCATTATGGTGGTCAGTGGGTGTGAAATTAGTTGTGCCAATCACTTGTTGCCTGGAGTGATGTCAGCTGGGACACCAGAGCAACCTGCGACTAGGGAGAGGAGGATTGGAGGATTGACTCCCTCATCTTCCCCTTCCCTTCTCTGATTACCTTGTCATTCCAACTGGCATTACTCCAGATGATGAGAGACTGGCACAAATCATGTCTTCGCACTAGAAAGAATAGGAGGAAACAGTGAGAGCTATCCCATGTCCCTAGGCCACCCAAGCCAACATGGGATGCCATGTACACAGCTGTGGCCAGTTCTGCCTCTGAACCATCCCAACCCACATACACAGCCCCAAAGATGCAGTTGCTCCAGATTCTGAGGGAAAATTCACAGCAACCTGTGACTTTTTTTAACGTGGTTCAAGGGTGCCTTAAGCAGATTTGGCCCACATTAACCTAGGTTGGCTTCCTGTGTCGTTTAACTGTCACAAAGCTGATTTGCTGGCCTTTCACACTAAGTGGTCAATATAGATGTGCACCAAGTCAACCCCACTATTTCAGCTCTTGTGCACATTTTGCTCTTCCATCCTCAAGATCCCTCTTTCCTGGATCATACTGAGATCCCTGTTGTGTGCCCTGCTGATCAATGGCTTCAGAGTGATAAGACATGTCTCGTCTTCCATTGCCAGTTATTAGAATAATAACAGAACCAAAAAGAACCCTAGTAGGTCCACTTGACCTTCCATCTCCACAGATTCTATATTACGGATTCAGACATCCACCCATGGTTTCACTTACTCGCAACCAACAAAATATGTCATCTCTAGGAATCCTGGTGCTGGTATTCTCACTTTGTAAAATGTTCTGGTTTTTCTGCGTAAAAAAGACATTTTGCACAGAAAACATATTTTTCATGCAAAGAAAATCTTGTTCCTCTGGGGCAACTCTATGGCACACTTCCACCAGAATGTACTGTTTCATTTCGTACCTGCTCCCACAGTTCTTGCCCATAACTCCTCTTTGGTCTCTTTGCTAGCTGTGGTGCCGGTGCCTTACAACGATCTTCAACTACTTCGTGGTGACCAATTTCTTCTGGATGTTCGTGGAAGGCTGCTACTTGCACACGGCCATCGTCATGACCTACTCGACAGACAAGCTGAGGAAATGGGTCTTCCTCTTCATAGGGTGGTGTAAGTAGCACAAAAGGAAATCCACTGTGGAAATATTCAAAGGGGAAATAAAAAATTGTTTTTGTTTGGTTCCTTGCAGATAAAAGATAGTGAAAAAATAACAATGAAGTACATACCTGCCATTTTCTGGTCGGATTCCCACATTGCAAAATATCTTAGGGAATTTTGATATGCAAAAAAAACAGATTTTTTTTCTGTCCAAATCACATTTTCCTTAGAGAAGTGACATTTGTAGACCTGATCTAGCACTTTCCTTTTTTTTTTGTTCTTCTGCAGGTATTCCTCTCCCAATAATTATCGCTTGGGCTGTCTGCAAACTCTATTATGATAATGAACAGTGAGTACCATCATTCATTCCTCCATGTTCTTTGGTGACCTCAGATTGACCCACACAGTAGAATTAATGCAGTTTGACACCAGTTGACCTCAATGCAATGGAAATCTGGGTTTTGTAGTTTTGTGAGGCACCAGCTCTCTTTGTCAGACAAGAGTACAGACCTTGCAACACTACAACTCCCAAGATCCCATAGCACTGAGTCATGGCAGTTCAAGTGGTGTCAAACTACATTACTTCCACAGTCTGGATTCACCTTCAGAGATGGTTGTGTCAGTTCTTTCCTCTGAAATATAGCCTACAAACACTTGGTATTCATAGGTGGACTCACCCACCAATCCTGATCCTGCTGATCCTGCTTATCTTCCAAGATCAGACAAATCTGGTGCCTTTAGGCTATTTAGGCAATATTCTAGTGTTTGTTTTTGATTAAATAATTTAGCTTTGAAGGCTATAATTCTGTACTTGCAACTGGTATTCAGTTATGTGACACATATTGAAGCCAAAGCAAATGGTCCTTAAGTCATTTCTTCCTGGGCTGCTGAAGAATCCTTAAAAATACACTGGAAAGTATTTTAAAATTTCCAGATGCAAGAAGCTATTTTCCCCCTTTGTTTGTGCAGCATTCACCACTTCAGCAATTCTTTACAGTATAAAAAAATATTTAAAAATGAGGTTTGACTGAGCAGCTCAAAAAAAATGGATGATGACTTTCATGGGCCTAACTGGACTGGTAAACAAACCAGACCGCCCAGAAATTCAGAATCCTAATTATGAGCACTTCCTAAAGATGCATTGCAATCC
The DNA here is from genome assembly GCF_035594765.1 of Anolis carolinensis. Taxonomy (NCBI): domain Eukaryota; kingdom Metazoa; phylum Chordata; class Lepidosauria; order Squamata; family Anolidae; genus Anolis; species Anolis carolinensis. The sequence continues at coordinate 113,450,011 of NC_085846.1, read as the reverse complement.
CCTTATAGTTTATTTGACCTATGAGGTTTGCACTAATTTAAAATATGGCTTTCCATTTACAGATGCTGGTTTGGAAAGGAGCCAGGGAAGTACATCGACTACATCTACCAAGGACCGGTGATTCTTGTTCTGCTGGTAAGGAGACCCTGGGCTGTACAACTGGGGAAAAGTACTTTTTGGACATGACAGTGGTCGACTGGAGACTTCTAGGAGTTATAGTCCAAAAAAGTAACTTTCCTAAGCCTATGCGAAAACTTGGAGAGTTGGTACCACCCAGTGTAGACAGTATTGAGCTGGATGAACAAGGTTTGCAATGAATGCTTCCCATATTTCTGATAGGAAGCAGTTTTCTATAATTCTCTTAAAGATCCCAGTTTGCTCAACTTGAATGTGAAGATCTTGCCAGGCACATTACTAAATAAATTGCTGTCTTTCATTTAATATAGACCTCTCCCTTTGTCCAAATGAGGCAATTTTGCAACTACACCCTCATCTCCTCCCATTTCTACATACGTTCGTGAAAGCTGGGCAATGAAATACGTTCATAGGGGGGGAAATAAACATGCTGGAAATGTAGTACAGGAGATGAGTTCTATGGATATTGTGGACTCCTAAAAAGAAAAATAAATGGATCTGAACTCTTCTGCAAAGCCAAAACTATTAAACAGAGGCTGTCGTATTTTGGCTATATCATAAAAAGACATGACTCACTAGAAAAAATTATAATGATTGGTAATACAGAAGGTGGGAGGAAAAGAAGAAGCCCATATTCTGGTTGGATAGTCTCAACTGGAGACTACTGAAGACCTGAGCAGACTATTGAAAACCTCAATTGAAGACCTGAGCAGACTATTGAAAACCTCAATTGAAGACCTGAGCAGAGCTGTTCAAAAAAGGATGAGTTGCAAAGTTCTCATTCATGGGATCACCATAAGAAAGTCAGTTTAATGGCATTTAACAACAAAAGGACCCACTATGCAACTATAGTGTCTCAGCTATGACAACATCTAATGGAAATCTATAGTTTGTAGCTTGTGGGAGCTATAGAGCTCTCTGGCTGGTGATTCTAGACATCCTGCTCCTAATTGCCAGTCCCGGATTCTGCAAGTTGTTGCCATGGCAATTAAAGAGGAACCATAACACTATAATTGTGTAGTGTAAAAGGAGCTCTCTGGGTTTCCAGAGCACACAACTCACTCACTCTTAATCAAAACTAAAAGTGCTTTAAGGGGTCTGAAGGTGCTAAGACCTGCAAAATAGACCCTGGTTACCACAATGGTGGTTATTATTATATTATCATTATTGCTTTGTATTATTATTTTTTGAATTCCAGGGCTGCACATTGTCCATGCTCTCCATCATTTCATAAATGAAAACTGGGATACATGTTCCAAAGTAGAATGTGATCAAGATGGCATCATTGGATGCATCACGTCAAAATCATGCAGTTTGACACAATTTACCTACCATTGAAGCTAGGTGGGCACAACGGGTTAAACCCTTGTGCCGGCTGAATTGCTGACTTGAAGGTTGGGTTGCTGACCTGAAGGTTGCCTGTTAGAATCTGTGAGATGGGGTGGGCTCCCATCTGTCAGCTCTAGCTTGCAAGGACATGAGAGAAGCCTCCCAAAACGATGGTAACACATCTGGGCGTAACCTGGGTAACGTCTCTGTAGACAGCCAATTCTCTCACACCAGAAGCGAGGAGCAGTATGTTCTCAAGTTGCTTCTGACACGATAAAAGAAAAACCTGCCATGACAGTACGATGGCATTGTGGGGTTGTAGTTTTACGAAGTGTTTACTCTTTGTAAGCCACACAACCTCTGAGGATGGCTGCCATAGATGTGGGCAAAACATCAGGAGAAAATGCTTCTGGAACATGGCCATTCAGCCTGGAAAACTCACAGTGATCGTGCTTACCCTTCTTTGCCAAAGAGTGCTGGTGCACCACCAATTTACAATTTCCAGGATTCCAAAGCATTAGGGCAAGACAGCTCAAAGTGGTGTCAGACTGCATTCATTTGACAGTGTAGATGTGCCTAAAGTGATAGAACGAGGAGAGAATGCAGTGGTTTACTTTTGTCTCAACCTACCAGGAAAGGCATGATACTTTTCCCTTCTTTCTTTCTCAGTGAATTATCTCAATGTAAATGACTTTTGCAACTTTGGGCCAAGTTTGTGACTACTGAAGCAAGCAGAGAACAAAAAGGGAAAGCAGGAGAGTGAGATGGCAGATGAGTATTTGGGACTGTTCCTGCCAGATAGGGACAATTAGACAATTGCATATGCATCAGTGAAGCCCAGGAAATGAGGTGCCTTGGGAAAGAGATCCTATGAAAGGTTTTTATCGAGGGTGGTGTGTTGGAGCTGAATGCCACCTTACAACACAGGTTATCTACCCCCTTGGTGCTCTTCTGCTTTCTCATTTTGTTTTACATTAAATCAGCTTCTCGGTTGCCTAGGAGTCTGGCTGCTGTTGCTGCTTGTTCTCCATCCCAAATAAGATTTAATTGGTGTCTGAGTTATTAAGGCTCTACAGATTTGATACGGAGCTCAGCGGAGAGGGGAAAACAGAGAGGGGAAAACTTCAGACCAGCCTGGGAGACTAGTCAGCTCTGAATTATATGGCAAGACCCTGGAGGTTTCTTTCTTTCTCCTCTGCTCCAGAAATGCCCTTAGCAATCCAAACAGCAAGGAAGATATTGGAGTCAGCAGCTCCCTGCAGAAGGAGAGAGCTCTCTCGGCATATGCTTTCCATGAAAAGATTTGTCATGGGATATAATTAAATGCAATATCATGGCTAGGTCTTTTTATAGTCTGAAACCCAGAATTCTCTCTTTGCCTTTTCTCCTTATGCAAATCGTCCATTGTTATTGTATGTCGTTTCTGACTTACAGCGACCCTAAAGCAAACCCATCGCAGGGTTTTCTTAGCAAAGTTTGCTCATTGCCTTCCTCTGAGGATGAGAGAGTGTGACCATCTCAAGGACACTGTGTGGGTTTCATTGTTGAGTGGGAATTCCAGTCTTCACCTCCAGAGTTGTAGTGAACTAGGGATGCATCTACATTGTAGAATTAATGCAGCTTGACAACACTTGAACGTCCATGGCGATGGAATCCTGTGATCCATAGTTTTACCAAGTATTTCACCTCCTCTCTCAAAGAGAGCTGGTGCCTCACCAAACTACAACTCCCAGAAGTTCATAGCATGGAGCCATGGCCAGCTGAAGTGGTGTGAAACTGCATTAATTCTACAGTGTAGATGCCTCCCTAGCCTATTTGGCAATTTCTATGAACCTTTGTCAGTGTCAACAAGTTTGGATAGTGCTGTATTCATCCAACCTCACTTACTCCGAAAGCCATTTGTAGTCTCTATCTCTTCCACTGTTGCACATCCATCCTTCCAAAAAGGAAACATTCAAGCTCTAATTAAATGTGCGGTTTTATAGGCAAGAAAACAATCATTAATATCTCTCACCTTTCCATTTAGCATTAAATGATCGTGTCCCCATGGAATATAAGTTATCAAAACATATACTGTCTGAAATGCAAACAACACATTATTTATTTATTTCCATCATTTCTATACCACCCTTCTCACCCGAAGGGACTCAAGGTGGCTCACAATCTGGCAAAATTCAATGCCAATATACAATACAAAAAGATATAACATAAGCAATTAAAACAATTAGATAATTTAACAAAATACAATAAATAGATTTAAAACCATACATTATAAAATACTTGAGATAAAATAATAATACATTAAATAAAATAATATTTTTCAGCTCAATTTCATTGTTCTTAAAAATCTTCCAACTTCCTTTTCTAGTTGTAGTGTAAATCAATACAGGACGAGAGTCTCTATTTAATGCCAAAACCAAGCACAGCATGAAGTGTTATTCATGGCCGCTGATGCTCTTGTTGAAAAGTTCTGAGTCCGTGGTCAGTTGAGCTCTTTGCTCCTTAAGGCACTAGTTTGTTTTGCTTGCCTTTGCGCTTCTCTGGATTGTGCAAGGTGGCACCTCGTGCATCTCTTCTGCAGGGCATCAATTGCTCCAGTGAACTAAAGGGGTTTTATAGCTGCTCTCACACCGGTGGTTCAATTGCACCATTCCCAGGGGAAGCTTTAAAGACATTGAAGAGAGCAAGCGGCACAGGCTTAAAGCACACACACACGCACACACAAGATCTGTGCCAAAGGCAGAACAGCACAATTTCATGTATGTACTATTGGGCCATAGGAGGATTATTTTTAGATTTTAAAGACCTGCATTTTAGTTGGACACACACATGCCCGATCTGCACTACAGAAAAATGTTCATCTAACAGTTCTCAGATCCAGTGCAATGTACTAGTTTGAGTTTTGAACTAAAGGTACATCTCAACTGTAGAATTGATGCAGTTTGACACCACTTCAACTACCATGGCCTAATGCTATGGAATCATGATAACTGTAGTTTAAAATAGAATAAAATAGACTAACTTTATTGACATTGTACATTAAATGCCTTCCCCACCACACACCACAAAACAACACACCCATCCCTCCACACTTCCATCACCATCACACAACCCCCAATGGCATGTCAATGCAAAATCATGGAGTTCAATATACAGTAGAGTCTCACTTATCCAAGCTAAACGGGCCGGCAGAAGCTTGGATAAGCAATTATTTTGGATAATAAGGAGGGATTAAGGAAAAGCCTATTAAACATCAAATTAGGTTATGATTTTACAAATTAAGCGCCAAAACTTCATGTTATACAACAAATTTGACAGAAAAAGTAGTTCAATACGCAGTAATGTTATGTTGTAATTACTGTATTTACGAATTTAGCACCAAAATATCACGATATATTGAAAACATTGACTACAAAAATGGCTTGGATTATCCAGAGGCTTGGATAAGCGAGGCTTGGATAAGTGAGACTCTACTGTAGTTACAGATCTAGGATGAAAGATGTCTCTCAGTCTGTTTGTCCTTGCCTTTGTCACCCTGTACTGTCTGCCAGATGGTAATAATTAAAAAAGGAATATGCTGGGTGAGATGAATCTCCAAAACTTTCTGAGCTTTCTTAAGGATGCGGGACCAATAAAGTTATTCAAGAGGGGAGAGGGCAACCAAGAGATAAAGCTAAATAATGTCATCTTTAAGAGTTAAAGCTAAGTAATATGTAAAACTGCATAGCCCAGAGTCCATAGCCTAAAGTCATGGCAGTTCAAGAGGTGTCAAAATGAATTGACTGTAAAGCTTAAATGCACCCTAGAACTGTGAGAGAACAAGGTTTGAATCCTTGCTCAGTCATGGAAACCCACTAGGTGAACATGGAGCAAATCACACTCTCTCAGCCTCAGAGGAAGACAAAGGCAAAACTCTCAAGGCACACAACAACAACAACAACAACAAAAGTGCTTGCATGAAGAAAATATTATGAGAACAGTGTACCTCATAGTGGGTTACAGAGAAGAAGCAAAAGAGTTATTGTCAAATGTGATCAAGTCAACTCATGGTGATTCCATGAATCACAGACCTGCAAGTCATCCTATCCTCAATCTCTCTGCTCAGGTCTTGCAGGCTCAGGGCATCCATGGCTTCCTTGGTTGAGCCTCTCTGTCTGGAATATGGTCTTCTTTTCCTCCTACTTTCTACCTTCCCAAGCTTTATCATCTTTTCTAGTGATCCATCTCTTCTCATGATACATCCAAAGTACAACAGCAAATAAGATCAGTTAGATTCGGGATGATTTGGACGCCACTGTTTTGGCAACTCCAGTGGATGTAGCCAGTACATCATCTTCTCCAGTTTTAATGGATTCGTTTCAGTTGGTTTTGCCCAAGGATGCTGACAAAATGTGAGAAGTGAGGGCTACTACCTGCTAATTGGACCCTTGCCCATCCTTGCTGGTCAAGCAAGCAAGGAAGATTATGGCCTGGATAAGGGAACTGGTCAATGCCTCATTAAATCAAGGCGAGGTCCCCACAGCCATGAAAGAAGCCGTGGTGAGACCGCTTTTGAAAAAGTCATCCCTTAATCCTACAAATTTGGACAGTTTCAAATTTGCCTTTTATCAGTAAGATCTTGGAACGGGTGGTGGCCAACCAGCTCCAAAAATATTTGGAAGATGCTGATTTTCTAGATCCATTTCAATCTGGCTTCAGGTGGGAGCATGGAACAGAAATGGCTTTGGACATCTTGGTGGATGATCTACAGGGGGAACTAGACAGGAAAGGTGTGACCCTGCTAGTCCTCCTAAACTTCTCAGTGGCATTGGATACCCTCGACCATGATATCCTCCTGAAGCATCCCAAAGGGATGGGACTTGGAGGCACTGTATTGCAGTGGTTCTGCTCCTTCCTTACAATCCATCTCCAGAAGGTGATCCTGGGGGAGTCCTGCTCGACTCCATGGTCTCTGGGCTGTGGGGTCCCGCAGGGCTCATCATTGTCCCTGATGTTGTTTAACATCTACCTGAAACCACTTGGAGAGATCATCCAGAGTTTTGGAGTCTGGCACCATCTGTACACAGATGATATCCAACTCCACTACTCCTTTCCATCTGAAACCAAGGAAGCAGGTCCACACTTGTACTGTTGCCTGAGGGTGGTAATGGACTGGATGAGGGAAAACAAATTGAAGCTTAATCCAGACAAAACAAAAGTACTGCAATAGAATAAAATAAAATATTTCATTTGGGATGGGGAAGAATTTGCAACACGAAGCAGCAGCTCTAAGTGGCTGCTCCATGTCCCATCAAATTCTGCAAAGGAAACAAGGGGATACAAATGTCTTGGAAATGTATGCCTAGCAACCCTGCACTGGGGAGAAGCGAGGCAATCTGTTGTGTAGGCATTTCCAAAGCTGCTCCATCTGCTCCATTGCAAAGGACCGAGAAATGCTATGGATTAGCTTCGAAGTCTCTTCTCGTATCCCTCGAAGCAGTTCAGTGCTGACATAGTTCCGAGTCAGATTGCAATGCACAGGCGACAGAGTAAGATCAAACTAAATCGGGTTCTCAACGCCTTGTTTCCTCGCAATTTCCAATCAGACACCCCCAGGAAATGCAGGCGAAAACCATGAAAGAAAAAGGCTTTCATGTGCGGCTGACATCGGGCATCTTATATTCCTCAACACACTGTTACTAAACCTGGAATTTCATCAGAATATTGTCATTATAATGTATCATGACCTAGGCTTAGTGGCAAGCTTGGGTTGTGGGTGCCAAGGGAAGTAGAAGCAAAACTTAACCACTGAGAAATGAGAAGAAGAAACTCTTTTGTAGAAGGAAACTATTTAGACAGAAATATATGCCACTAACAACCTGGGCCAGCTCCACAATTGTAACAGGGTAATGCCATGCCACCATCCTATGAAAATCTGGGATTTATAGTTTTCTGAGATACTTAGAATTCTCTTTCAAAATGTTATTGTTGTTGTGGTTCAGTCTGATGATGAATGGGGATTTGGGTTTATGCAGGCTGACCAAGGAAATGTTGAAGGCTCTGAATTGTCAGTTGAAGGCTCTGAATTGTCAGAGAAGCCGCAGGCTAGCAGTGAAGCAGAAGTTGTTGATAAACAGACTAGTAGTGAAGCAGAAGTCAGTGATAAGGATGACCTTTCACAGGATTCAGAACATCAACAAGTCCCAGGTGGCTCTGGCACCGAGTCAGAGGAGTTTTCCTTAGATACAAGGTTAACAGCCTACCAGCTGTTAGGAACTGTGGGAGTTGAAGTCCAAAACACCTGGAGGGCCCAAGTTTGCCCAAGCCTGTTCTAGAAGGTCGCAACATCTAATTGCAAGTCCTGCTAGTATACAGTTGTCCCTCCAGTTTCATGGGGGTAAGGGGCTCAGGACCCTTGCAAAAGTGGGAAACTGTGAATGAAAACATTATATTTTAAGTTCTGGGAGTTTCTTAATCTCTCAGCACAATTTTGTGATCAGCTTTTGCTAAAAGTTCAGCATAGAGTCACACTTGAAGGACTTACAGATTTATAAAAAGACCATATTAAGCAAATGGCAATTAATCTTCAAATGTCAAGGGTCAATTGTACTTGGTAATAACTAGTTACATTTAATTGCTTATGTGCCAATTAATTGCTGTACTCCCCACTCCGGCATCTTACTCACTAGTTAAATTTCGCTCAGTGGTTAAATCTAACAGGTTATGGCCTCATTTTGTTTCCTTCTTTTTCAATGAGGATGCTTTTCTTCAACCGCAGAGAGGGAATATGCCAAATATGCCAAGAGGCACTCAAATATATTTCTAATTAAGGATGATCCAGCCTTGAATCACTGACTAATCCATGCAGCCACTTACTGCTGCATTTCAGTGTCTTCCAAGTGGAATGAGCACGTCTTCCTTTACTTTCTGATCAAAATAAACAATATATGGTGCCTGGAGAATAAATCAAGGGCTTAGATGTGAATGGGAATGAGGAGCTGGTCACTGCAATGATATGAACAGGTAGAGATGGTGATGGCTGTGTAAACAGTTGCAGCAGAGAAAAACTCTGTGATTTCTTTAGCCGCTATGTAACTGATTTGATGGCACTTTGCACTAAGTTGTCAGTTTGGATATACGAGGGTTGAATGAAAAGTAATGCCTCCACCTTTGTTACTTAGGTTTGGATGGGAATATTTTAATAAATCAAACACAGAAATAATCCTTAGAATGTGCTCTTTAACTACCACTATTCGCTTTTCCACATCATCACCAGACAATTGGATACAATGATGAACAAGTTTTCTGAAGCCATCACGGAAGAAGTCGACACTCTGTTTCCTCAACCAGCATCTCGCAGTCCCCATCATACACAGATCTTCCCATAGCCAAGCCAAGCAATAATGTGACCCACACATTCTTGTGAAATGCCGATGATGCTTGAAATTTCTCTCTGAGTGATATGATGATCGTCCTGAATCAATCTGTCAACTTTTGTTTGTGAAACTCAGTGGTTGCTGTCACAGGACGTCCAATTTTTTGTTTGTCACGCAAATCAGATGTCCCCACATTAACATCTTTAAACTTATTTGCCCAACGATGCACAGGACTCACATCAACACAATCACCATAATCAGCTTGCATTCTCTGATGAATCTCCTTTGGGATGACACCTTCTGCTGCCAAGAATTCAGTGACTGCATGTTGCTTAAGTCTCATTCACCGACCGTCTGCACAGGGTTCCATACTTCGCCCTTTAACAACACAACCGTTCAATGCTAAGGCTTCCCTCCAAATGGAACTGTAGTGGAGAGTCTACTGAACAAGCCAGGACCTGCCGCAGACCAGTACTGGCATCTGTTGAGGAGTTACAAAGGTGGAGGCATTACTTTTATTCAACCCTCATATGTACCCTAAGACACAGAGCCATGGATCCAAACTACTGAACGAGCTCTGAACTATTGGATCCATGGCCTGAACTATTACTGATCACTGCAACTGTCACAAATGACAGAACTGGACCAAACTTGGCCCATAGAACCCCCAGGACCAACTCTACACCCTGGTGAGGTTTGGACGAGGATGAACCATGGACGATGGGATTTGCACTACCTTCACTCACTTCTTGAGACCACTGCGACCACAAATGACTGATCAAGACCAAACTTGGCACACATAACCCCCATGACCCACTTTACGGCCTGCTGCCGTTTGGGGGAGGATGGACCATGGATTATGGGATTTGCAGTACTTTCAATCGCTTCGGCTCCCACAGACCACTGCGATGCCCACCAGTGACTCTGCTGCTTTAGAGAGTAATGAATGCAAACTATATGGAATGAGATTTCACCAAAACATTTAAAAGATTCCTGACAGTAAGAACTGCCTTGGAATCCAGTGATGTCTTCTTCTCTGGAGGTTTTTTTGACAGAGGCTGGAGGACTGGTCTGTAGCACAGCTGGTATATCACCAGCAGTAATAAGATCTACCAACCGAAAGGTGGCCAGCTCAAAGCCTGGTTGGGGTGATCACCTGACCGTCAAGCCCAGCTCACTGTTTACTTTAGCAGTTTAGAGCTGTAAGTGGAGAAATTAGGTACCACAAATTATGGGGAAAATATTTTATGACACCATAAAGAACAAGACCAGAAATGTGGTGACCAAAAGGAAAGTGGAAGGAAGAAGTCCTGATGGCTCTTCATTATAGAGAATGGAGCAAAAGCACCCCCCCCCCCCCGTGATGGAATCCAAGCTCAACCTCCAAGGCACCAAAAAACTCGACTTCAAGACAACATACCTCCTTCTGTCTCTTCTGTTCTGTCCTGTTTGTCCAAACAGCATTGAAGGTTTGCCACGTATGTGTACTGTGATCCGCCCTGAGTTCCCTTGGGGAGATAGGTCGGAATATAAGTATTATTATTATTTTATTATGACACAGCAAACAAGATAGATATGCTGGATTTCGTATCACAAAATCACAAGTCAAACACTTCCCAAGTGTCTAGGACTGTGTGATGTATTTTCGGATGATCCGCGCAGATCCCAGCAGGGTGGCCTTTTGCAGTTGGCAGATTGTGATTTTGTCAATGTCTCTTGTTTCCAAATGCCGGCTGAGATCTTTTGGCACGGCACCCAATGTGCCCATCACCACCGGGACCACCTGCACTGGTTTCTGCCAGAGTCTTTGAAGTTCAATCTTGAGGTCCTGATAGCGGCTGAGTTTTTCCTGTTGTTTTTCGTCAATCCGACTGTCACCTGGCATGGCGACATCAATGATCCAAACCTTTTTCCTTTCCACAACTGTGATGTCTGGTGTGTTGTGTTCCAGAACTTTGTCAGTCTGGATTCAGAAGTCCCACAGTATCTTTGCGTGCTCGTTTTCCAATACTTTTGCAGGTTTGTGATCCCACCAGTTCTTTACTGCAGGGAGGTGGTACTTGAGGCATAAGTTCCAATGGATCATTTGGGCCACATAGTTGTGCCTCTGTTTGTAGTCTGTCTGTGCAATTTTCTTACAGCAGCTGAGGATATAATCAATGGTTTTATCGGTTTCCTTGCAGAGTCTGCATTTTGGGTCATCAGCTGATTTTTCGATCTTGGCCTTAATTGCATTTTTTAAAATATTATTATTATTATTATTATTATTATTATTATTATTATTATTATTATTATTATTATTACTGTCTGTCGGGAAGGCTTGGATTCTATCTTCCTGCCTGGCAGAATGAGGTTCGACTAGATGACCCTTGGGGTCTCCTCCAGTTCTAGGGCTCAATGATTTTACCCTGTGACTTTCCAAATGTTGTCAGACTCCCATCATCCCCAACCAGCATATCTGGCGGTCAAAACTGATCAGATTTTATACCCGAGGCTCACGTTCTCCATAAGTGCAAAAGCTCTCCTAGCACATCAATGGGACCAGAGGCACCCAATTCTTTCCCATTGTGTCCAACAGCACAAAGAAGAAAGTTATGAAAGAGGAAACCTTGAATGTAAAATGCACATGTCAATACTCAATTCAACATGCCCACTTTGCCCACGTTTTGAGCTTCTTTGAATCCAGGAACATTTTTCTCACTCGTGCCAAGACAAGGGCAGGGTTCACTTTTTCCCAGCTTGGCTCGCTCTCCATAGCAACCACATTGAATATGTGCAGCTCATTCTTTTCTGTCTCCAAAGAACTGTGCATGAATGTTGAAGCTGCCCTGTGGCTTCACCTGGACCTACAGGGTTTTGCGTGTCCATTGTTTCCAAGTCAAATAGATACGCTGAAATGGGGAAAGAGGGAGGAAAGTTTTAACAGATAGATTTTACTAGACAACTGGGTATATCTGGCTTGACTTTGCCTGCCCTCCAAAATCCCATGAATTTTTAAAAAGAGAGCCCATATATCCCTGTAACATCATGGATGTAATCAAAACAGCTAAATATATTAATGAGGAAGAACAGAAAAGCTTGGAGAGACTGCGGTTTGCTGTTTCCAGTTAATCGAGTTGCAAAGATCCACCTTCCAAAGATCATAGTGAGTGACTTCTCTCGCAGCTCTGCTTTTCATAGAATCATAGAATCATAGAATAGTAGAGTTGGAAGAGACCACATGGGCCATCCAGTCCAACCCCCTGCTAAGAAGCAGGAAATCGCATTCAAAGCACCCCCGACAGATGGCCATCCAGCCTCTGCTTAAAAGCCTCCAAGGAAGGAGCCTCCACCACGGCCCCGGGGAGAGAGTTCCACTGTCGAACAGCCCTTCTCACAGTGAGGAAGTTCTTCCTGATGTTCAGGTGGAATCTCCTTTCCTGTAGTTTGAAGCCATTGTTCCGTGTCCTAGTCTGCAGGGCAGCAGAAAACAAGCTTGCTCCCTCTTCCCTATGACTTCCCTTCACATATTTGTCCATGGCTATCATGTCTCCTCTCAGCCTTCTCTTCTGCAGGCTAAACATGCCCAGCTCTTTAAGCCGCTCCTCATAGGGCTTGTTCTCCAGACCCTTAATCATTTTAGTCGCCCTCCTCTGAACACTTTCCAGCTTGTCAACATCTCCCTTCAACTGTGGTGCCCAGAATTGGACACAGTATTCCAGGTGTGGTCTGACCAAGGCAGAATAGAGGGGGAGCATAACTTCCCTGGATCTAGACGCTATTCCCCTATTGATGCAGGCCAGAATCCCATTGGCTTTTTTAGCAGCCGCATCACATTGTTGGCTCATGTTTAACTTGTTGTCCATGAGGACTCCAAGGTCTTTTTCGCACACACTGCTGTCAAGCCAGGCGTCCCCCATTCTGTATCTTTGATTTCCATTTTTTCTGCCGAAGTGAAGTATCTTGCATTTGTCCCTGTTGAACTTCATTTTGTTAGTTTCGGCCCATCTCTCTAGTCTGTCAAGATCGTTTTGAATTCTGCTCCTGTCTTCTGGAGTGTTAGCTATCCCTCCCAGTTTGGTGTCATCTGCAAACTTGATGATCGTGCCTTCTAACCCTTCGTCTAAGTCGTTAATAAAGATGTTGAACAGAACCGGGCCCAGGACGGAGCCCTGCGGCACTCCACTTGTCACTTCTTTCCATGATGAAGACGGCGCATTGGTGAGCACCCTTTGGGTTCGTTTGCTTAGCCAATTACAGATCCACCTAACCGTAGTTTTGTCTAGCCCACATTTTACTAGTTTATTTGCCAGAAGGTCGTGGGGGACTTTGTCGAAGGCCTTACTGAAATCCAGGTACGCTACATCCACGGCATTCCCTGTATCGACCCAACTCGTAACTCTATCGAAAAAAGAGATCAGATGAGTCTGGCATGACTTGTTTTTGGTAAATCCGTGTTGACTATTAGCAATGACCGCATTTGTTTCTAAGTGTTCTGCTGCCCCGCAGACCACTTCCTTAATGATCTTTTCCAGAATTTTGCCTGGTATTGATGTGAGGCTGACCGGACGGTAATTGTTTGGGTCGTTCTTTTTTCCCTTCTTGAAGATAGGGACCACATTCGCCCTCCTCCAATCTGCTGGGACTTCTCCCGTTCTCCAAGAACTCTCGAAGATAATTGCCAGTGGTTCTGAAATAACTTCCGCTAGTTCCTTCAGTACTCTTGGATGTAGCTGGTCTGGCCCTGGGGACTTGAATTCGTTTAGAGTGGCCAGGTGTTCCTGGACAACTTGTTTCCCTATTTGGGGTTGGATTTCCCCCAATCCTTCGTCCATTCCATGTTGCTGAGGTTGAAGATGGCTTTCTTTTTCTGAGAAGACCGAGGCAAAGAAGGCATTAAGTAGTTCTGCCTTTTCCCTGTCCCCTGTCGCCATCACCCCATCTTCTCCTTGCAATGGCCCTATCGCCTCCTTTTTCTTCCTTTTTCTACCAACGTAAGCAAAAAAGCCTTTTTTGTTGTTTTTTATGTCCCTGGCAAGCCTGAGCTCATTTTGCGCTTTAGCCTTGCAAACCTTTTCCCTACAGGTGTTGGCTATACGTTTGAATTCTTCTTTGGTGATTTCTCCCCTTTTCCACTTCTTGTGCATGTCACTTTTGAGCTTTAGCTCAGTTAGAAGTTCTTTGGACATCCATTCTGGCTTCTTTGCACTTGTCTTATTTTTCTTCTTTGTTGGCACTGTTTGCATTTGCGCCTTGAGTATTTCACTTTTGAAAAACTCCCATCCATCCTTAACTCCCTTGTTTTTTAATATCGGCGTCTATGGAATGCCGCTCAGTAATTCCTTCATTTTTTGGAAGTCAGCTCTCTTAAAGTCCAGAAAGCGTGTTTGACTTGTCTTAGTTTCAGCATTCCTTTGTATTGCAAACTGTAGGAGCACATGGTCACTTGCCCCTAAGGATCCAACCACTTCAACTGTATTGATCAGGTCTTCCACATTTGTTAAGATTAGATCAAGAGTTGCTGATCCCCTTGTTGCCTCTTCTACCTTCTGGACCATAAAATTATCTGCAAGGCAAGTGAGGAATTTGTTGGACTTTGTACTCTTGGCTGAGTTTGTTTTCCAGCAGATATCGGGATAATTGAAATCGCCCATGACTACTATATCTCTTCTTTGTGCCTGTTTGGTCAGCTGTTGACAGAAGGCTTCATCAAGTCCTTCATCCTGACTCGGAGGTCTGTAGTAGACACCCACGACAAGATCTTTTTGAGTCCCGGTTCCCTTGATTCTTATCCAGATGCTTTCAAGCTGGTTTCCCGGATTACAGTCTTGCATTTCTTCTGTAACGTAACTTTTTGACATATAAAGCTACCCCCCCTCCTCTCCCCTTTGTTCTATTTCTGTGAAAGAGGTTATAGCCCTCAATGGTTAAATTCCAGTGATGGGAGTCATCCCACCAGGTTTCAGTGATGCCTATGACATCGTATGTGTGGTGCTGTGCTAGGAGTTGGAGTTCGTCTTGCTTATTTCCCATGATCTGAGCATTAGTGTAAAGACATGTAAGCCCCTGTGACCTCCCCTCGAACTGTTTATTTGGGATTATTGTGCTCTCTGTACTTGGTCCTTGCTGTGTTTGTGCAGCCCTCCGTTTAGCCTTTTGGCGGTTCCCTGTGGTCGTGGGTAATATAGTGTTCGCCAGGCTGTTGTTCCCCTCCCCCAGTGGATCTAGTTTAAAGTGCGCCTGATGAGGTTTGTGAGTCTGTGTGCAAAAAGATGTTTTCCTACTTGTGTGAGATGCACCCCATCGCTTGCCAGTAGTCCATCCTCTTGGAAGAGTAGACCATAGTCAAGGAAGCCAAAATGCTCCTCTTGACACCATTATTATTATTGACCTGTACTATTTTTCCGGCCCTTGTAGAGCCGTGTCCTACAACGGGGAGGAGGGATGAAAAGATCACAAGTACATTATACAGTTTTAGCTTTGTTCCCAGAGCTCGAAAATCATTTGTGATCTTTTGAAAAGTATGCCTAGCGGTGTCATTGGTACCTACATGAATCAACATAAGGTGGGGAGGGTGATGGGGCTTTAGGAGCCTGCTGAGCCTCTGAGTGATATGGTGTATTTTTGCCCCCGGGAGGCAGCATGTTTCTCGAGCCATCCCATCCGGTCTGGAAATGATGGCTTCCGTTCCTCTAAGGAGGGAGTCACCTACTACCAAGACCTGTTTCCTTTGAGGATTGACAGGGTCCCTTTTGTGCAAGACAGTGTGTATGTCCCCTGAAGAGTGTTCCTGTTGAAGTGAATCATGTAGGTGTAAAGTGTTGTCCTCCTCTTCAACATCCCCAGTGCATTCATCAATGACAATCCATTGAGATACATCCGAGAGCCCATTACTCTCCCAAGGATGTTCCTGTTGCTCCTGGTCTATGATTGGGGATGGAGCATTTGCATGATTACATAAGTGTGACTGTGGTGATGCACTGACCCCGTCAGGGCTATCCCCTGCGCATTGATCCAGGGTGGTCCACTGAGTGGTATCCTAAGAAACTGTGGTCCTCCACAAGATGTGTTTCCTGATTGTATGTTAATGATGTAAGAATTTCAAATCTGTTGTGTAAATGCAGCTGAGCAGAGGAGTTCTGCGGAGGCTGCCTGGTCCTGCGTCTCCTTCTATGGGTGACCTCCTTCCAAGCCTGAGGGTTGTCTACCTTTGAGTTGATCTCCCCATAAGGTTCCTGATCATGGTCTTGGTGGTGTTGGTGTGATGCAGGCTGCAGATCTACAGCAGCGTGTTGTGCAGTGTCCAAGAAGAGCTCGAGTGCCTGAATGTCCTTAAGGGTCTTAATACGGTGCTCGAGCTGTTGGATCCTCTGCTCCATCAGAGACATCTGTTTGCATTTGGAGCAGTTGTAGTTGTCTAGTTTTTGTGTGAAAAAGCGGAACATGCCACAGCTGGTGCATGTGATGGGAATGTTTTGCTTTTGTTGCATCTCTTGGTGAGCGTGGTGGCCAAGTGGGATCTTTGTACAGTTAAGTAATATGCACGCACTTTATGTGCAGAGTGCAACAAACCACCTCTTTGTGTATTTGTTTATGTTGCTTTGTTTCCTGTATGTAATGCAAAGGATAGTTAGTAAAGGTGCCTTTGGCAAATAAAGCTTTCCCAGAAACTCAATTAACAGGGGACAATGTCTGCTGTCAATCAACTTAAGTACCTGGCTCTCTTTCAACACAACAGTCACACAATCATTTTACAAAATGATTTGTTTTTGAAAACATGGTATTATCCCTCAGCATGACAATGAAATACAAAGAAAGAGGCTGAATAACTAGAAGGGGAAAAAACATCAAGGCAACTTGAAAGATTAATTAAAAAGAACATGCAGAGATTGGGGGAAGCCTCACTTCAGCAAGGTCAAGTGTACAGCATGTAATGGTTTGAAGATCTGGCGACTCTGCCTTTGTGTTGGTTTTTATATGTATAAAGAGACCAAGAAAGATCAGATATTATTAAATCTTTGCAAATTAAGGAGCTCAGGGAGGACCTATGGCCCAAAGCATGAGTGTTCAAATACTTGTTGCTGTTGTGTTGTCGAAGGCTTTCATGGCCGGAATCACTGGGTTGTTGTGAATTTCCCAGGCTGTATGGCCATGTTCCAGAAGCATTCTCTCCTGACATTTTGCCCACATCTATGGCAGGCATCCTCAGAGGTTGTGAGGTATATTGGAAACTCCAGAAGACTTCTTCATCTTCTTCAGCTGGGAAACAAAATACCAGAAATGGTACACTGTGGGAGCAAAGATAAGGTTTATATATCTGTGAAAGGTCCAGGGGGGAGAAAGAACTCTTGTCTGCTGGAGGCAAGTGTGAATGTTGCAATTTATCACCTTGATTAGCATTGAATAGCCTTGCAGCTTCAAAGCCTGGCTGTTTCCTGCCTGGAGGGAATTCTTTGTTGGGAGGTATTAGCTAGCCCTGATTGTTTCCTGTCTGGAATTACCTGTTTTCCGACCAGTGTTCTTTATTTATTGTCCTGATTTTAGTGTTTTTAATACTGGTAGCCAGATTTTGTTCATTTTCATGGTTTCTTCCTTTCTGTTGAAATTGTTGTCCTTGTGTATTTCACTGGCTTCCCTGTGTAGTCTGATATGGTGGTTAAGAGTGGTCCAGCATTTCTGTGTTCTCAAATAATATACTGTGTCCAGGTTGGTTCATAAAGTGCTCTGCTCTGGCTGACTGCTCTGGTTGAGTTAGTCTGCAGTGCTTTTCATGTTCCTTGATTCATGTTTGGCCAATGCTGCATTTGATGGTCCCTATGTAGACTTCTCCACAGCTTCATGGTATCCGGTAGACTCCTGCAGAGGTGAGAAGATCCCTCTTGTCCTTCGCTGACCATAGCATTTTTTGGATTTTCTTAGCGGGTCTGTAGATCGTTTATAGGTTGTGTTTCTTCATCAGCTTACCTATGCAGTCAGTGGTTCCCGTGATGTATGGTAAGATAACACTTTTACTTAGGGTGAATGTTTGCCTTGACTCTCATGGCTTGTTCTTGGCCTCGTAGATCTTTTGATATCTATAGTGGAGTTTCCATTGACCTGTAGAGCCCAGTTTAGGTGGTTTAGTTCACCTTTTCAAAACAAATGTCATGAGGGATATATAGGTTCAGGATCACTTAGCTGGAATCCCAAAATCTGAAATACTCCAAAATGTATGTGCTTGGAATAATGACTTCTGTTTACTGATGGTTTGTTGTGCTGGATTTGGCCCAGCTTGATTAAGGGTGCATCTACAATGTAGAATTAATGCAGTTTGACGCTACTTGAACTGCCATGGTTCAGTGTGATGGAATCCTGAAAAGTATCGTTTTCGAAGACCTTCTTTCTTCCTTCTCTGGCAAAGAGTGTAGACGCCTCACCAAACTACAACTCATAGGATTCCACTGCATTGAGCCATGGCTGTTAAAGTAGCATCAAACTGCATTAATCCTGCAGTGTAGATACATTATTATAGCTATTATTCGAGGTCGCATACACTGTGAGACTTCTCTAAAGCAAGTATGGGGTTTGTGTACCCCTCCAGATGTTGTTGCACTGCAACTCCCATCATCCATCACCATTGATCAGGGCTGATGGGAGCTGCAACTCAGCACCATGCATACATTTCTTTCAGACTATTTTGAATGCTAATAGCCATCACCTTATCTAGATATCATATAGTGGTTTTATCAGAGTAATAACGCAGCGCAGCAGAATCATGGATGGAATCAGTGGAACACTGAACGAAGTGACACCAGAGACTTTAGTAAAACTATATACAAAGTTTTACTGTAAGCAGTAATAAAGACAAACAGACTTGAAGACAATGGACACAGGACTTGACTTCTCAGCAGGCAGCAGAACAGAACTGAACTGATGAAATCAGTAATGCATACACACTTGTGTCTGGACACTCCCCAGTTCCAGCCACACATCAAGGTCAACACAGCTTCTTAGTAATTAACTCTTTTCAGACTATGTTACACTCTGGATGATGCAATCAGTATGCAATACATGCAAGACACAAATTGCATTTAAACACTACCAATACACAAATCCCACATTAACAGGTTTGAGTTTGGGATAAATCTCTGGGAGACCAGAGTTCAGATACCTGTTCAGCCATGGAAATGTACAGATGAGAGGTCACACTCTCTCAGCTTCTATGAATTGTCCTCTTCTGGTGTAGTTTCCCCAACACTTAGGGTGTATCTATATTGTAGAAGTAATGCCATTTGACACCACTTTCATGGCCATGGCTCAATGCAATGGATTCCTAGAAGGTGTAGTTTGGCGTGCCATGGCTCAATGTAATGGAATCATGGGAGCTGTAGCATTACAAGCACTTTATGGTAACAAAAGCTCTGGTCCATGACCTAGAAATGACTACGCTATCCATCTTTTCAGCATCTGAAAGCATCCAGACTTTGGAGAAGAGGACTCATCATGTGTCAGAGGACAGATGTGGCGGAGAGGCTAATGCATTTCTTTTTCCTCTTTATTCCCCCCTGACTCTTTTTCCGAAAGGGTTTCCACCTCTCACTTAGAGTGAATCAGCAGAGAGAGTTTGCCATAACGGAGCGGAGAAGCCTGCCTTTGCTGCTCTCCAAGGACAGAAGTGAATTCATTATGGGCCTGACCTTGTATTTCCAACCACAGCAAGAAATGTCTCTTGGATGCAAAAAAAAAAGCTTATCATATCACTCGTAGTATTATTATTTTTTTCAAATCTCTCTTCTTTTGTCCAAATTGATGCACTCAGAATGTTTCTATTTACTGAAAACATCCCTATCCTATAAATACCGTAACCAATTCAGAGGGAGGATTTAACCATGGGTGCACCTACACCAGGCATGGGCAAACTTTGGCCTTCCAGGTGTTTTGGACTTCAACTCCCACAATTCCTAACAGCCGGTAGGCTGTTAGGAATTGTGGGAGTTGAAGTCCAAAACACCTGGAAGGCTGAAGTTTGCCCATGCCTAATCTACACTGTAGAATCAATGCAGTTTGGGCTGCTATGGCTCAATGCTAAGAAACCATGGGAGCTGTAGTTTCATAAGGTCTTTAGCCTTCTCTGTCGAATAGTCCTGTAGCTTCACCAAACATTTCTCCTGCTGGTTTCAAACTACAGGAAAGGAAATTCCACCTGAACATTAGGAAGAACTTCCTAACTGTGGGAGCTGTTCAGCAGTGGAACTCTCTGCCGCAGAGTGTGGTTGAGGCTCCTTCTTTGGAGGCTTTCAAACAGGCTGGATGCCTATCTGTCGGGGGTGCTTTGAATGAGATTTTCCGACTTCTTGGCAAGGGGTTGGACTGGATAGCCCATGAGGTCTTTTCCAATCTAGGATTCTATTATTCCACTAGCTGTGCCCGGCCACGCGTTGCTGTGGCGAAGTATGGTGGTATGGGAAATAAAGTACTGAGGAATTGGTGGTAGTTAAGGTAAAGGGTCCCCTGGGCTGAGTGGGTTGCTAGGAGACCAAGTGAGCAGAGCTTAGCCTTCTAACTGGCAGCAATTGGATAAAAACAATTATTCCTCTCCCTCTAATTAGGACTTCATTTTTCTTTTCTTTTTGTTGTATCAACCTAGAGGCATGGATGAGGGGTTATGCTGTCAATTTTCGAAGTTGTGCGGTGTTTACTTTTGTTGTTTTGTCCGCTGCCGTGATGCCATCACTCTTTTATATATATAGATAGCAGTTAAAGTGGTGCCAAACTGCATTAATTTTATAGTGTAGATGTACCTCCAGGCTACACGACCCTGATGTAGGATGGAAATTTTAGAACACCAATATCGAGTTATAGCATTACGCAGAAATGTTATGCTTAAAATATAGTCTGAGTCTTCATGTCTAACAAATTGGAAATATTTCTGAGAGCTCCATTGGCACCAAATAAAATTGCTTTGGGAAACAGGCAGCTGATGAGACCTGATTTCCCACATTTTCCCTCCTTGAATACCTTCTCGGCTCAAGAGCAGCAAGAGCAGGACTTCATTAGGTCTGAACATTTTGTTCCTAAATTGAAACCCATCTTACAAGCAAATAAAAATGGAATATATAAGGAAATAAATTGATTTCCATCCCAAAAGTTATTGCAACTTGGACAAGAGAGATTTCATCGGGGATTGCACACATTTTCAATAGTTTGTCTGTGTTTTCTACATATTGATGTCTTCTCCCTTTTCTCTCTTTCTGTTTTG
The DNA here is from genome assembly GCF_035594765.1 of Anolis carolinensis. Lineage (NCBI taxonomy): Eukaryota > Metazoa > Chordata > Lepidosauria > Squamata > Anolidae > Anolis > Anolis carolinensis. The sequence continues at coordinate 113,428,975 of NC_085846.1, read as the reverse complement.
TTTCACAGATAAACTTTGTATTTCTGTTCAACATAGTTAGGATTTTGATGACGAAACTGCGAGCTTCAACCACATCAGAAACAATACAATACAGGTACGTTGAGTAATTGTTAGTGAGTATTACTTTCAAAACATTTATCTGTCATTGCTTTTAAATACGGTGCAGAAAACTAGTGCAGAAAACATTCTACGTGCATTAAAAACAAATATGGCCCTTGAACAGGCAACACAGAAGTCATTCTGTGCAGAATAATTTTCAGAAAAGAATTTGCAAATTACAGATAAACTTTTGTACAAATGCTGAGATACTTATTTTCTCCAGGAGAAAGTAGAAAATTCATAATAATAAATGTGTTGTAGTCCAAGGCTTTCATGGCCAGAATCATTGGGCTGCTGTGAGTTTTCCAGGCTGTATGGCCATATTCCAGAAGCATTCTCTCCTGACGTTTTGCCCACATCTATGGCAGTTATTCTCAGAGATTGTGAGGTCTGTTGGAAACTAAGTAAGTGGGGTTTATATATCTGTGGAAAGTCCAGGTTGGGGAAAAGAACTCTTGTCTGCTTGAGGCAAATGTGAATGTTGCATTTGGCCACCTTAATTAGCATTGAATAGCTTAGCAGCTTCAAAGCCTGGCTGCTTCCTGTTTGGGGGGATCCTCTGTTTGGAGGTGTTAGCTGGCTCTGGTTGATTCATGTCTGGAATTCCTCTGTTTTCTGAGTGTTGTTCTTTATTTACTGTCCTGATTTTAGAGTTGCAAAGCCATTCAATGCTAATCAAGGTGGCCAATTGCAACCTTCACACTTGCCTCCAACGGACAAGAGTTCTTTCTCCCACCTTGGACATATATAAACCCACTTGCCTAGTTTCCAACAGACCTCACAACCTCTGAGGAGGCCTGCCATAGATGTGGGTGAAACATCAGGAGAGAATGCTTCTGGAACATGGCCATACAGCCTGGAAAACTCACAGCAACCCAATAAAAGTGTTGTCAGTTCATCCACTGTCATTGAGAGGGGAAGAAAAATCTTTGAAGGCTAACTTTTGATTCAATTCCCATCATCCCCTGCCACGTTGGTTGGGGATTCTGGGAGTTGTAATCCAGAATGGAGCTTTTCCCAGCACTTGGAAAAACCGTCACAGACTCTTGGGCAAAGAAAACGGACCCTGTTGGACTAGATGGAGAAATAGGGGTGTGTATACACTGCAGAATTAATGCAGTTTGACCCCACTTTAAAAGATGTGACTCAATGCTATGGAATCATGGGATGTGTAGTTTTATAAGGTCTTTATCCTGCTTTGCTGAAGAGTGGTAGTGTCTCACCAAACTACAACCCCTTAAATTTTAGCATTGAGCCGCACAATAGATAAAGTGCATTAATATCAGGTGCATCTACACTGTAGAATTAATGCAGTTTGACACCACTTGGGCTCCCATGGCTCAATGCTGTGGAATCCTGGGAGTTGCAGTTTTGCATCTAGCCTTCTCTGCCAAAGGGTGCTAGTGCCTCACCAAACTACAGTTCCCAGGATTACATAGGATTGAGCCACGGTGGTTAATGTGGTATTAAAACTGTATTGATTTTACAATGTAGATGCACCCAGAAAGAGAAACTGCTCCCAAAGTAATACAGGATTCCATGGGTCCAGAACTCCAATGCATACAACCGGTTAAAAAGGAGTGAACAAAAAAAGGAGTGATATAAAAGTTTAAAACTTAGTGAGCATAGATTGCATTCTCTGGAATCTAGAAAGGAGCTATTAGGATGTCTCCAAGCCTCCATTGTCTTGTGTAGTGACATCTGTGTCCTTTCAAACCCTTATTATTTTGACAAACCTCAATCCTTCTTGCTAAACATACATATATTTTGCCGCTTTCGCACCTTGCAATTAGGGAAGTCAGTCTGGTGTCATGGTTTGAGTTCCCTTGCAGCCGGGTAAAAACAGACACCTATTATTATAATGAAAATTAAAAACTCAGACCTGTTACGGCTGAGATTTTTCTGCAAAATGTCACCATGCAAATTCTAAAATCACCCTCCTTTTAATTACATCTCTCAGGCTTCTATCTGCTGTGCTTTGGCTCAGTCGAAGAAGATTTCCTAACACTGACAATCCAGATTTGCTGAGTGCAATGCAAAGACCAGAGACCTCAATCCTTGAAGCCATATATAGTATGCCTACACTGTAGAATTAATACAGTTCGATACCACTTTAGCTGGCATGGCTTTGTGCTATGGAATCATGGGACATTGCAGAACTACATATCCTGGGATTCCATAACATTGAGCCATGGAAGGTAAAGTGGTGCAAAACTGCATTAATTCTACAGTGTAGATGCACCCCTTGAAAGCCCCAGTTTGCATCAATAATGACAGCTCTGACCAAAGGGCATGCAGATAAGAAAGTTAAAGTAGTTGTTGTTTATTAATGTGCTGACCAATGAAAATCAGCATATATTTGAATACAACTAAATGAATACAGTATAAAAGCACGACAATACGGCAAGTTTGCATGGTTGCATTTCCGTTGGACTGATTTCCTATCGTTTGTCCCAAGAAGAACTACTGAATCAATTGGATTTAGAACAAGACTCAGAAAACGGGAAATCCAGGCAGGAAACAATCAGGACCAGCTAACACCTACCAACAAAGGATTCCCCCAGGCAGGAAGCAGCCAGGCTTTGAAGCAGTAAAGCCATTCAGTGCTAATCAAGGTGGCCAATGGCAACATTCACACTTGCCTCCAACGGACAAGAGTTCTTTCTCCCACCTTGGACATATATAAACCCACTTGCCTAGTTTCCAACAGACCTCACAACCTCTGAGGATGCCTGCCACAGATGTGGGATAAACATCAGGAGAGAATGCTTCTGGAACATGGCCATACAGCCCGGAAGACTCACAGCAACCGAGGTTGAATTGGTTGAGACTTGGTGAGATATTCATTGAAAAACTAGAGCAAAATGTGCTGCAGGTTTTTGCAGTTTAATAAATTTTCGCCATGTTTTTATGATAGAGCCAATTAGGAAACAACATTTATAACCTAGGAACAAAACTTGTGTTACATGGTATTCTTCTTCTTCCATCCTTCTTCAACAGGAAGGCGGTCAAAGCAACCTTAGTGCTCCTGCCTCTGCTGGGAATCACCTACATGCTCTTCTTCGTCAACCCGGGAGAAGACGACATCTCCCAGATCTTCTTCATCTACTTCAATTCCTTCTTGCAGTCTTTTCAGGTAGGAGATGAGAAAAGGAATGTGTGGAACATAGAGTGGTTCCCTGAGATATCAGAGACTCCCAAGGCTTGCAGCATGCAACATCATTAGAATGTCTTGCATTGACCATACAGATGGTGAACAAGCCATGCACATGCTGAATGAAGATGATGGGAACTTTATTGTGTCAGAAGCAAATTGAGAATACAGTTATAATGTATACGTAGGAAAACCACTAACAAAGTTAAAAACTTGGCATTATACTAAATTTCTTTTGACCAGAAACTGGCCACTTGGAATGCCTCTAGTGTTGCTATAAGAAGGTCCTCCATTGTGCATGTGGCAGGGCTCAGACTGCATTGTAGTAAGGGGTCTTTGGTTTGCTCTCCTCCACACTTGCATGTTGTGCACTCCACTTTGTACCCCATTTCTTAAGGTTGGCTCTGCATTTTGTGGTGCACAGTCCGTTCAGTGCCTTCCAAGCCATCTAATCTTCTGTGTGCCCAGGAGGGAGTTTCTCATCTGGTATCAGCCATTGATTGAAGTTCTGGGTTTTAACCTGCCACTTTTGGACTCTCGCTTGCTGAGGTGTTCCTGTGAGTGCCTCTGTAGATCTTAAGAAGCTATTTCTTGATTTAAAGCATTGGCATGCTGGCTGGTATCCAAACAGAGGGTGAATCATAGATGTCAATGCCTCGGTCCTTTCATTGCTGGATCCTACTTCCCTATCGATGTCAGGTGGTGCAATACCGGCTAAACAGGATAATTTCTCCAGCAGTGTAAGGCGTAGACATCCTGTGATAATGCGGCATGTCTCATTAAGGGCCACTTCCACTGTTTTATAGTGGTAAGATGTGTTCCACACTGTGTATGCGTACTCAGCAGAGTAGCAAAGTGCATGGGCAGATGTCTTCACTGTGTCTGGTTGTGATCACCAGGTTGTGCCAGTTCATCGTTCTCTTGGGCAGAAAAAAATAACATTGTGCTATTTTCTTCTTTTCTTTTTAGGGCTTTTTTGTGTCTGTGTTTTACTGCTTCTTAAATGGCGAGGTAAGTTGCGCTGTCGATCCATCTATGACGCCATATAATACAGTTTGAAGCTGCATTGTGTCGTCAGTGTAGGCTCTTATAATACAGTTAATCTGCATTATAGGAGTATACACTGACAATGTAAAGCAGTCTCAAATGACATTATATGGTGACGAAGGCTTTCACGGCCGGAATCATTGGGTTGCTGTGAGTTTTCTGGCCTGTCTGACCATGTTCCAGAAGCATTCTCTCCTAATGTTTCACCCACACCTATGGCAGGCATCCTCAGAGGTTGTGAGGTCTGTTGGAAACTAGGCAAGTGGGGTTTATATACATGTGAAATAATGTCCAGGGTCAGGACAGTAAATAAAGAACAACACTTAGAAAACAAGGGGATTCCAGACAGGAAACAACCAGGGCCAGCTAACACCGCCAACAAAAGATTCCCCCATGCAGGAGGCAGCAAGGCTTTGAAGCTGCAAGGCTATTCAATGCTAATCAAGGTGATTAATTGCAACATTCACACTTGCCTCCAACAGACAGGCGTTCTTGCTCCCACCCTTGACTTTTCACAGATTTATAAACCTTATCTTTGCTCTCAATCATGTTGTTGCAAAGTCCCTTTTCTGGTATTTTGTTTCCCAGCTGAAGAAGATGAAGGAGTCTTCTGGAGTTTCCAATATACCTCACAACCTCCAGGCTTTGAAGCTGCAAGGCCATTCAGTGCTAATCAAGGTGGCCAATTGCAACATTCACACTTGGCTCAAGCAGACAAGGGTTCTTTCTCCCACCCCGGACATCATTCCACAGATATATAAACCCCACTTGCCTAGTTTCCAACAGAGCTCGCAACCTCTGAAGATGCCTGCCATAGATGTGGGTGAAACATTAGGGGAGAATGCTTCTGGAACATGGCCATACATCCCAGAAAACTAACAGCAACCCAACATTATATGGTATTGTAGGCATAACTCATGCCTGCTTGTATAGTCTGTTAGCCCAAAGCTAATGGGTTTTAGCAAATAGAAAAAAATTGAACTTTCTCAAATAACCGACCCCATCAATTGCATCCTAGCCACAGCCTTGATAATACGGCTCCTACAGTGCAGTTTTGAAAAGTTTTTTTTTTTTCATCTGGTATATAACAGGGGAAATGATTGTGTGATGCCACGTTTTATAATGCCACTTCAAAGCTGTTTTCATTGCTCACGCCCACTCCCCATTTTCCCATTATGAGCTGTTTTATTTCTCGTCTCTCTTCTCCGCACTCCGGGGAGAAGCCCTCTGTCTTCCGTCTCCAAACCATTCATTATCTTCTCAGCAATTCCACTCAGTGAGGCCAATGTCATCTTTTCCCCTTGTCTTCTTCCTGCACTGATCCGGACACTTTTTCGGGGTCCATAATAACAATGCCATTCATTCCTGCCTCTCTTCTCTATATCCGTTCCACCTTTTTTTTGTGTGTGTCGACCTGACCGGCACCGGATACGACATCCCATTAGTTCAGACGATGGCACTGATGATAATAATTTACAGATTCATTTGGCTTCTTGTTCTGCCTGTGCCTTTCTCAGCTTTCCTCTTGGCAAGTTAAGTAAAGCAAAGGTCTTCAGGGACTTGTTTGCCATGACCCTTCAGCGCAGCACTTTGCAATTACAGTTGCGCTTCTGGAAACCTACAAATGTAGGCTTTGCTCCTGCTTTAAATTGTACAGAAGATTTGCTGGTGCTGGAATTTGCCACTGGGAGAACTCCCATTAATCTCATAGCAACTGCGGAATGAGTGGCTGTGAAATAAGGAGCAGATTTGCCAATCTTGCAGTAGCAAATCCACTTGCCACCCATAAAGAATTGGTAACATTTGGCTTGTGGGAGTTGAAGTCCAAAACACCTGGAGGGCCAAAATTTGCCCATGCCTGGTCTAGGCTGTAGAATTATGCATGTACCATGGCTCAGTGCTATGGAATTGTGGGAGTTATAGTATTACAAGGACTTTAGCCTTCTCTGCCAAAGAGTATTGGTGCCTTACCAAACTACAACTTCCAGGAATCCATTGCACTGAGCCATGGCCATGAAAGTGGTGTCAAATGGCATCACTTCTACGATACAGATATACCCTAAGAGTCGGAAAAACTACACCAAGAGAGGACAATGGTATGTGTGAAGTAGATCTAGGGGTCTTAGTGGACCACAAGCCGAACATGAGCCAACAGTGTGATGCTGCAGCTAAAACAGCCAATGCGGTTCTAGATTGTGTTTGTATGAGCATGGTGCCCAAAGCAAGTAAAGTATTTGTGCCACTGTATTTTGCTTTGGTCTGATCTCACCTGGAATATGACTGTGCCCAGTTCTGGGAAAAATAATTCAAAAAGAATATGGACAAGCTAGAATCTGTCCCGAGATGAGTAGATAGGATTGGGAGGGATGGTTCTGTAACTACAGTAGAGTCCCACTTATCAAACATAAACGGGCCTGCAGAACGTTGGATAAGCTAATATGTTGGATAATAAGGAGGGATCAAGGAAAAGTCTATTAAACATCAAATTAGGTTATAATTTTACAAATTAAGCACCAAAACATCATGTTCTACAACAAATTTGACAGAAAAAGTAGTTCAATACGCAGTAATGCTACGTAGTAATTACTGTATTTACGAAATTAGCACCAAAATATCACGATGTATTGAAAACATTGACTACAAAAATGCGTTGGATAATCCAGAACGTTGGATAAGCGAATGTTGGATAAGTGAGACTCTACTGTATGTTCAAACTCTTGGATCCTACGATTCGTCCTTCTGAATTACATTATGTAACACAATTTTTGTTCCTGGGTTATAAATGCCATTTCCATAAAAACATGGAAAAGGTTTATCAAACTGCAAAAACTTTGTTTTTGTGGGACATCCTGCAGCACATTTTGCGATAGTTTTTCATTGAATAGCTCACAGAGTCTCAATCAATTCAACATAATTTGTGGCAGCCACAGAAAGAGAGTTTCTGGAGTAGAACAACTACTTTCAAAGGAAGTCCTGCACAATTAAACAATAAATAAGACTTTCAACCTAGGAAAAGAGAAGTTTTCAAATTTTGTTGCATAGTGTTGCTTTGTGGAAAAAATAATAATTTATGTAGTATTTTATGGAGCCAAATTGTAATTTTTTTTTCATAGAGTCTTTTAAGTCCATTTTAAGACCAGGAAATAATAAAACGCCCCTTGATCTACTCACATTTGCGTGTTTTCGAACTGCTAGGTTGGTAGAATCTTGGGCTAACGGCGGGAGCTCACCCCACTCCCAGATTCAAACCACCAACCTTTCAGTCAGCAAGTTCAGCAGCTCAGCGGTTTAACCCACTGCACCACCGGGGTCTCTAAAAACATATGCATTATATATATATATATATATATATATATATATATATATATATATATATATACACACACACACACACACACACACACACACACATACACACACACATACATACAGAGTTAAACTTAAAATGTACCTGTTCCAACTTACATGCAAATACAATTTAAGAGCAAACCTGCAGAACCTCTCTTGTTCATAACTTGGGGACTGCAGGTATATAAACCCTTCTGATGGTACAGTGTGGAAAGTAACATTCACTAAGGTCTCCTGGAAAGCTAATGCTATCCCTTTGCTTCCCACCTTTGCCACCGTTTTTAGTATTTTCTTATTTGATATGCCACCTTTTAACCCAGTCTGGGATCCAAGGCAGCTAAAGGTTAAAACAATAGTCACCTGCAAATCAATACCCATCTCTGTTGAGTTGAAGTCATGCTATTCCAACCTCTCAGGAAAAGGAGGACACAGGTCACAGTTACTTCTGACCCTTCCCAGCTGCCTCAATGGCTCACCTGGGTACAATTTAAGATTGGCAGCTTCTTTCCAAAGAAGAAAGAAACAGCAGCTTTGCTAAAGATTTCGGTTGAAGCAAGGTGACTTTTTGTTGTTGGCCAGACAGCAGTCGCTTTCGACAGGCAACAGTGAGCTTCCCATTGGCAAAGAATATTCTTTGTTGGCCAGCGGGCTCTCTGGCAAGCTTAAAGTCTAAAGAGAGATTTTAGGAAATCTTGTATGCCTCCAAGTCGTTTCAGATTTATAGCAATATGCCATCGTATTATTATCAGGCGCTCTAGCAGATAACTCTGTTTTTACTTGATCTGCTTGCAAGTCAGAGCAGTGGGGAGAAACTGGCTTTTGTTTTCTTTCTGTTAGTTATCTCTCTAATCTTCCCCTCTGGGAAGCTCGTCTTCCCAGTTCTTTTCGCGTTCATCCCAACTTCTAGCAAAGATGTTAGAAGAAAGTCAACAATTATGGTAAAAGATCAGGAAGCTAAGTCCTAAGGTTGGATCTACACTACTCTACAGCTCAGAATCTGGCCCGAGTTTATTTTCTTATCCCAGATTATCTGGCAGTATAGACACATATCTCCTGCCAACCTAGCAGTTCGAAAACATGCCAATGTGAGTAGATCAATAGGTACTGCTCCAGCAGGAAGGTAACAGCGCTCCATGCAGTCATGCCAGCCATATGAACTTGGAGGTGTCTATGGACAACGCCAGCTCTTCAGCTTAGAAATGGAGATGAGCACCAACCCTCAGAGTCGGTCACGGCTGGACTTAATGTCAGGGGAAACCTTTATCTTTACCTATAGAAACATATAATCCAGTTCAAATAAAATAATCTAGGATCAGATCCTGGGACATAGGGCAGTGTAGAGCCAGCCTAAGTCTCATCCACACTGACTATTTAAACCAGTTTGGAACTAGCTTGGCAGATATCTCTTTGACTGTGAGGATGATTGGACTGCCATGCCTAGGTTTGAAGCCAGGAAGATGATTACATTAAATGCTAAATGTGACTTTGAAACACTTTGTATTATTCTATGATTCTAAGTGATAGTTAGAAGCAGAGGGCATTTTTTGGCATCCCACTTCCGAATGCTATAATGCACTTCAGCTGAGCCAGGTGCCTACAATGCACTTCAAAGTCTGCAGAACTGATTTTGTGTTGAGGTGTGGTTTCCATTTGGGGGTTGCTGATACACATTAAGGGGCTTAACCTGGACTTTCCTGTGGTTTAACTTAATGAAGATTACTCAACTTAATTTGCGCCACTTACATTTTGTAGTTACTACAGTTGCAAATCAGCTTGAAGCTGCATTAAATGGTCAGTGTAGATGGGGCTTAAGAACCTCTAGTTTGCCTTCCAACATGACTCTGTGATCAGCTTCCACCAGAAATCGAACATGGAGTTCCATGAAGGGACCTAGAGATCTTTAGAGAAAACATTTGTGAATAATCAAATCCGCTCTCCATTGTGCATTTTGTTGTGTGTTTAGCTATGCAACATTGTCATTCCACACGAGGGTCACATAGGGAAGAAAGCTTTGGGCCCAGAGGTGGAGACATATGGTGGGAGGAGGCAACAGAGGATCCCATCTTAGAGATGTAAACAGTGCGTTTGTTGTCATCCGTAGCCTTGAGATGCCATCTCTGACACTTCTGCATTCCCAATTCACTCAACAGTAGTGGAAAAAAACCCTAAGTGGCAGATCCATCATAAAAGACCGTCTGGTTGTGCGTGTGTGCATTGCGTTGCCAACCTTGAAAAATCTATTTCTGAACAGCGTACCATGCAACTCGGAGACGGCCTGAGGAGCACGAAGCTCCCATCTGCTTCATTGTACACTGGGCTGCATTGTGAATTTAACAGCCTAGAAACCTGCCATAATAACCCATTATGGATCTCTCTTTCAAGGGTGAACCATCCACCCTGTCTATACACCAATGTTGAAAGAAGAGTTTTTCAGTGAGTGCCCTTTGTAATGGAAGCATGCAGTTGTTATATGCCAGTAACTTCAGTTTTGTGACTGCCACAAACTATGTTGAATTGGTTCAGACTCAATGAGATATTCATTGGAAAACTAGAGCAAAATGTGCTGCAGGGTGCCCCTCCTACAGTTTAATATACTTAATCTACTTTGCTATACTTTTTCCATGTTTTTATGATAGAACCAATTAGGAAATGACATTTATAATCCAGGAACCAAAAGTGTGTTACATAGTGTAATGGGCTATTATGACAATGGGGGTTTCAGAGTTGGTAAATTCATTTTCGTTTTGTTTTTAAAACAAGTAATTATGATTTCAGTATTCATTTATAGAGGACAAGGGAGTGTTACATCTGCATGCAAGAAGTGCTAAAGCTTGCAACTTGAAAAATTACTCTTTTGGACTACAATATCCAATATCCCCTTCCAGCATAACAATAATAACAACAACAGCAGCAATAATAATAATAATAACAACAACAACAACAACAACAACAACAACAACAGTCCTAAATGCTTGGGAAGTGTTCGACTTGTGATTTTGTGATACGAAATCCAGCATATCTTTCTTGTTCGCTGTGTCATACTATGTCGTTGTGTCAAATAATAATAATAATAATAATAATAATAATAATAATAATAATAATAATAATAATAATAATATATGTATTACCCACCTCTTCTTATGGTTCCTTATGGCCAAGGGTCATGCTAAATTGGAGATTCTGGACATTGCATTATAAAACACACATTTGAGTCTAAATCAATGGTTCTCAGCCTGTGAGTCTCCAGATGTTTTGGCCTTCAACTTCCAGAAATCCTAACTGCTGGTTAATTGGCTGGGATTTCTGGGAGTTGTAGGCCAAAACACCTGGGAACACACAGGTTGAGAGCCACTGATCTAAATGAAGGGCATTGGGAAGGATAGAGAGTGGGATAGGATGGAAAACCTTGGAATTTGTAGGAAAAATGAGCAAAGATTTTCCATCCTACTTGGATGGTGTAAACCTTTACCCATGTAGTCATACTATAACACACTTTTGCTGAACATTGGCATTGTACAACTAGTTGTGTATTGGTCTTAATGTCTTGTTGTGAACTGCAGTGCAGTAATCAATTCGAGATCTAATGAAGGAATGGACCACCATGATCACATCAGGCTTTTCAAGATACGGTCTCAGCTGGCACACAAGTTTTAACTGTGGAAGAGCCATCCTGACCACTACCGACACCTAGGCTTCAAATGTCAATACTGAGACCAGGAGGGTTAGGGTTAGGCCCCCCAGACTGCAGACCTGTAATCTCCTCATGCACAGGTTGCCACCCTAGACCCCAATCGGCCTCGCAACTGACCAGGAGGACCTCTGTCTTGTCTGGATTTAGCTTCAGTTTGTTAGCCCTCATCCAGCTCTACACAGCTGCCAAGCACTGGTTAAGGATATAAGGTGCTTCCTTGGATTGAGGTGGAAACGAATAATAGAATTGTGTGTCATCTGGGGGGCCGGGCTGTGGCGCAGGCTGGTGAGCAGCCTGCTGCAATAAATCACTCTGACCATGAGGTCATGAGTTCGAGGCCAGCCCATGGCAGGGTGAGCACCCGTCAATTAAAAAATAAAAAAATAGCCCCTGCTCGTTGCTGACCTAGCAACCCGAAAGATAGTTGCATCTATCAAGTAGGAAATAAGGTACCACTTATAAAGTGGGGAGGCAAATTTAACTAATTTACTACGTTGGAATGTGGAAGTGCCGTCACAGTGGATGATGAAGCAGCTGCTCCCCCCTGTGGCTAGAATCGAACATCCACTCAGGAGAAGGTTAAATTGCCTCTGCATCTGTCTCTGTCTCGGTTCTATGTGTATATGGGCATTGAATGTTTGCCCTATATGTACATAATGTGATCCGCCCTGAGTCCCCTTCGGGGTGAGAAGGGCGGAATATAAATACTGTAAAAAATAAATAAATAAATAAACTCCAAAACTCCGGATGACCTCACCTAGTGGTTTCATGTAGATATTGGAAAGCATGGGGGATAAAATGACCCCACAAGCTAAGGGCCAGGAGTCCGAGCAGGCACTCCCCAGCACCACTATCTGGTTCTGGCCCTCCATGAATGAGCGAAGCCACTGCAGCGCAATGCCCCCAAGTCCCATCCCAGAGAGTTGAACCAGAAAAATACCATGGTTGATGATACTGAAAGCCGTTGAGAGATCCAGGAGAACCAAGAACCAAGAGGGATGCATTCATCCTGTCTAGTTCTCTGCAGAGGTCATCCACCAAAGTGACCAAAGCTGTGTCCATTCCATAGTTTTGTTTTTAGTGTTGTGAGTTGCTCTGAGTCTCATTTATAATAAATAATATTTTTTTTAAAAAAAATCGTGTCAGGAGCGACTTGAGAAATTGCAAGTCACTTCTGGTGTGAGAGAATTGGCCATCTGCAAGGACGTTGCCCAGGAGACACCCAGATGTTTTTGATGTTTTTACCATCCTTGTAGGAGGCTTCTCTCATGTCCCCGCATGGAGCTGAAGCTGATATAAGGAGCTCATCTGCGCTCTCCCCGGGTGGGATAATAATTTATAATTTATAATAATAACAATAATAATTCCAGCTGGAATCTTGTGTGTGTCTCTGTGTGAAAAAAAAACCCAAAGTATTTCCTGGACACGAAGCAGTATTTTCTGCTTAGGAAATAATCGTGCTCCTTTCTGTGCAAAATAATGTGCCATTTTGGTTTTGATCAGAATAAATCCCTACCTATGAATAATCTTCACACCATGCAGTTTTGGACCACTTTTCTTCCACTGAGAAAAATTGCAATTTTTTTCTTTCCATTTCTTGGGAGGGTTGCTGGCTTTGGGAGGGAGGGATGAAAAGCACACTTTCCTTACACACTTAATGGGGAGGAAAGGAGCCCTCGGGGAGCTCAGGGCTAATAGGATTTAAAAGAGCTTAGCCTTGGCTGGGTTCTGCTGCAAAGAGGAGCGGGAATTGAAACAGTTGCATGAATTTTGGAATCGGCGACATAATGTGGTGGCATGTAAAGCTTCTGTTTAGAAGACCTTCCAACTAGCAAGGGTCCTTTCTCAGGATGCTCCATCCCATCTCTCTGCAGTTTTCAATGCTTCCATTCCACATTCAGCATTTCACATTCACTGAGCATGTTTAGTCATCCTAATTCTGTTTAGGATTTATTTTTTCTTTTGAAAGGTTTGGTTTTATCCCAGGCCTACCTGACTCCCCTCTTTTACCTGAGTTATGTTGCATTGACTCCATAAATGTATGAGTGAGTATATGTTTCAGACATCCATCTATGATTCTATGATTCTATGATTCCACATGTCATCGAATCATAGAATCATCAATTTGAAAGAGACCCCAAGGGCCATCCAGTCCAACTACTTTCTGCCATGCAAGAACACACAATCAAAGCACCCCCAACAGATGGCCATCTTCTACTTAAAAACCTCCAGAGACTGAGAATCCATTGGATTTCACCATTGGACAGCTCTGACCATTTAACGCCTTTTGTGGGTTTGCTTATTCATATATTTGATTAATATGTTCTCCCTAGGAATCTCTAGGTCCTCCATTATGACTTTATTATTTATTTATTTATTTATTTATTTACAGTATTTATATTCCGCCCTTCTTTCTCACCCCGAAGGGGACTCAGGGCGGCTCACATTACACATATAGGCAAACATTCAATGCCTTTTAACATAGAACAAGACGAGACAAACATAGGCTCCCAGCGGGCCTCGAACTCATGACCTCCTGGTCAGAGTGATTCATTGCAGTGATTCATTGCAGCTGCTCTCCAGCCTGCACCACAGCCTGAGCAAACTTCTGGCAGAAGCTGACAGAGAATTATGTGAAGGACCTAGATATACCTGGTGAGAATCCTTCTCTAGGTGTTTGCCTATCCTCAAGTTGATCTTAGTCATACTAGAGATACTTAAAAAGGTAAAGGTTTCCCCTGAAGTTAAGTCCAGTCATGTCTGACTCTGGGGTTGGTGCTCATCTCCATTTCTAAGCCGAAGAGCCAGCGTTGTCCGTAGACACCTCCAAGGTCATGTGGCCGGCATGACTGCATGGAACGCTGTTATTTTCCCACCGGAGCGGTACCTATTGATCTACTCACATTGGCATGTTTTGAACTGCTAGTTTGGCAGAAGCTGGAACAACAGCAGGCGCCCGTTCCACTCCCGGGATTTGAACCTGGGACCTTTCGGTCTGCAAGTTCAGCAGCTCAGCGCTTTAACACACTTCGCCACCGGAGATCCTTAGAGAGAACATATAAATCAAAACCATGAATAAGCTCTTCTCTCAAGCAATAATGTTTTCTGCTGCTCTGGAGACCAGAGCACGAAGCAATAGATTCAATCTACAGAAAATGAAAGAAATGTTTGACTGTAGAATCTGCTGCTGCTTCGGAGTATAATAGAGTCTCCTTCTCTGGAGGTTTTGAAGCAGAGGCTCAATGGCCATCTCTCAGGAGAGTTTGGGCTGTGTGTTCCTGCATGGCCGGGCTGTGGCGCAGGCTGTTGAGCAACCAGCTGCAGCCAGCTGCAATGAATCACTCTGACCAGGAGGTCATGAGTTCGAGGCCAGCTCGGAGCCCCGTGTTTGTCTTGCCTTTGTTCTATGTTAAGGCATTGAATGTTTGCCTTATATGTGTAATGTGATCCACCCTGAGTCCCCTTCGGGGTGAGAAGGGCGGAATATAAATACTGTAAATAAATAAATAAATAAATAAATAAATGGTGTTAGACTGGATGGCCCTTATGGTCCTTCCAACTTCATGATTCTATGATCATTCTAGCTTTTCTAGGCTGGGTGTTCCAGCAGTTGGGCATGTCCATCATCAATTCTACCTGTAAAACTTGGTAGGACAGAGAGGACAATGCTCAACAGTGTGGTAGAGCCTTGCAACATATCTAGAAGGTGAATTGTTGCTCCTGGAGGCTTCAAAACAATTTGGCCATCCCTTTTGTGACAAGGAGAGGACACATGAGGTCCCTCACTTGTGTTGTCTATGATGGTAGTAATGTTTTATCACCAATAGAGAAGCATGCCAAGGTCAGCTCTGTGATCACCTCCTGCCTCTCTTTCTCCATCCAGGTCCGTTCTGCAGCCAGGAAAAGATGGCACCGATGGCAGGACCACCATTCCTTGCGAGTACGGGTCGCCCGGGCGATGTCGATCCCCACGTCTCCAACGAGGATTAGTTTTCACAGTATAAAACAGACTGCAGCTGTGTGAACAAGCCTATGCCTTCATCATCTATGGCGTTCTTTTCTCTCATGTCCTTTCTACTCCGCTTTCTCTCTTCTTGCAATCTGTTTTTCATTTTGATCCCTTTCCCTTTGTTTTGATCTGGACTCTTACATGTCCTTGTGGATACCTTCCCATTTGGACGTAAAGCTGCTTTTTGAGAATGCCAACCAAAAAAAAAACCTGGAGGGAAAGGTGGAATGAGTAAAATTATGGAAGATAGAAGTCAGCAAGAAGTCGACCCATGTTCCCAGGATGTTAACCAGAAACAATGATGAGTTGGAATGAAGACCTTTATTTTTCGTTTCTTCTCTTCTGGTTACAGAGTCTGGTTAGACTGTTGATGTGATTTTTGAATATTTCTGGGCTTTTGGTCTTGCTTTGCTTCCATATGGCCATTTTTCCACTGACAAAGTTTGTCTCCTGCTTGCATGTGTGTCCCTTTGCTCTTTGGTATTTTTTGCTTCTCTACCCAACATCCAAAGACATCCTCCCAAACTCACAATTATGTTGCAATAGTCCCCAATCATAACCATTCCATTGTTTATGGAGAATGAAAGTGTTGGAGAACCATCTGTCAAACACAGGCGACTGATAGCATTGACTTTGATCTCTGGAGGACATCAGCAGATCACCGCAGAAGATGTCCTTGGTCTGCCTGACCATGGGAATATGTCCCCCATAGCCAAACACTTCTCCAATCCCATGCCCACCATGTCCACCAGCAACAGATAGTCAACCAGGGATGGAAACTTGAAGGTGGAGAGCAGAGAGCCATTTTGGAGCCCTATATGTCAATACTTATGCCTTGGTTGATCATGCAGGACCTCAGCAGATGCCTTTACCAAAAGCTGACTGTCCACATTTGCAGGTTTAACTTTTGTAGATTTGATAATTTGCAAATTCAATGTGTCCTCTCCATAAATCACTAGGCCCTCTAGTGCAATTCTATGGTCCACATCCATCAGAAGTTGACCACAGAGTATCCTACTGGTGGTTAGCAATTGAGGAAGTTGAAGTCCAAAACACCTGGAGGACCCAAGTTTGCCCATGCTTGCTCTAGAGATTCCCAAAGAGAACACCTTTCTGGAGATTTCAGGGTCTTCTAGCAAAACGCTTAAATGCAACATGCACCAAAATTTGGCCATAGAGACACATGGAGAGATGCTGCATTTTTCATTCATGGTTTTCCTACTTCTTGGGTAGATTCTGTGCCCCTCACTCCAGGAAATGTGGAGGGTTGACCATTCTCAAACACTAGATTTGATCCGCAATGACATAAATACAATAATGTTCTCAGTTCTTAGCCAACAAAGGCTTTACCCTCATTTCATGGGAATAAAGTATTCACTGAGATTTTCTGGTTCTCCATAAGAGATCTGTTCTCGAAGTCTTTCATGGTCGGTATCACTGGATTGCTGTGAGTATTCCAGGCTGTGTGGCCATGTTCCAGAAGCATTCTCTCCTGATGTTTCGCCCACATCTATGTCAGGCATCCTCAGAGGTTGTGAGGTCTGTTGGAAACCAGGCAAGTGAGGTTTATATATCTGTGGAATGTTCAGGGTGGGAGAAAGAACTCTTGTCTGTTGGAGGCAAATTTGAATGTTGCAATTGACCACCTTCAGGCAAGAAGCAGCCAGGTTTTGAAGCTGAAAGGCCATTCAGTGCTAATCAAGGTGGCCAATTGCACCATTCACACTTGCCTCAAGCAGGCAAGAGTTCTTTCTCTCACCCTGGACATTCCACAATTATATGGCGTTCCATGCAGTCATGCCGGACACATGACCTTGGAGGTGTCTACGAACAATGCCGGCTCTTCGGCTTAGAAATGGAGATGATCACCAACCCTCAGAGTCGGACACGACTGGACGTAACATCAGGGGAAACCTTTACTTTTTACTATGAACCCCACTTGTCTAGTTTCCAACAGACCTCACAACCTCTGAGGATGTCTTCCATAGATGTGGGTGAAACGTCAGGAGATAATGCTTCTGGAACATGGCCATACAGCCCGAAAAACTCACAGAAACCCATTTCAGAAGAGAACCTTCAGGAAACTAATAACGTTAGGCACTTTTAAGAAGTCAATCCCAAGGAAACATTCCAAGGTTTGAACCATGTTGGTTGTCCCAAAGCTCTTCTGAAACATCCATCATGCTTCACATTCAGAGATTGCCAAAATGAAGGTCAAAGCATCCACACAAAGTCAGGTTGGGGCCACAGATGAGTCCCTCCTGGAAAAGGACAAAAATGACCTCTGTTTCTGCTTCAGTTTTCCATCCTGACAAAATTCTGATCCAAACTTGAAAACGTACTTGTGAGCCTTCTCCATTGTTCTTCATTGGGTTGGGAAGTTATTGGGTGAAGAATTTGCTTTCTGAGCAATGTGTTGGCCCTGTTGATAGGCAAAGCTTGAATCGCCACCTTAGTGGCACATCACTGTCAGTTTCCCCACAATTATTGTCTCGTTTTGTCACCTGCATTTTGCCGACCAGCTTTGAAAGGGTGCTGAACTACTTCTTTGCTTTTACCTTGGAAGGCGACCACGGAGGGATTCCTCTTCTTTCTCTTGCCAACAGCCTCAAACTGATGTTTGCTTGGCGTCTTTCTTTCTTTTTTAAAGGGAACCTTTGTACAATAAAATGAAATAATATAAAATGATGCTGAGCCGACGGCGGCAAAGACGACGACGCAGCTATAAAAGGGCCGCGTCTGGATTGCATTGATGCGGCAGACTCTCTCTGGGGCTTTTTATGTGACGTTGAGATATCGTGTAAATATTTTCAATAATAAACACTTCTGGTTTGGATTTCTATTGATTTAGAGAGCTGTGTGGTTATGTTGCAAGGGACAGCTAGCTCTCATTCCTGATTATCAGAAAGGAAGTGAAAATAGTGCCGGTTTGTTGAAAGGAACTCTATTTCAGATTGCTATTACAGTAGAGTCTCACTTATCCAACATTCATAACAGTAGCAAAATTACAGTAATTAAGTAGTAACAAAAATTATTTTATACTTGGGGGTCACCACAACATGAGGAACTGTATCAACGGGTCGCGGCATTTGGAAGGTTGAGAACGACTGCACTATATGCTGATGAGCTGCTGTTTGATGAAAACCTTTCTACAGACTATAATCCAGTTCTAGTTACTGGAATAAAGACGGGGCAAAATAGCACAAGGTACATTTATATAGGTTACCAATGGCTTCCAGCTGCATCTTGAAATGCAAGATATTTGAGACATTCTCCCCAAATGAGCTATAAAATGAGCTGAAATTCTGGCATTATACAAGCTGGGTGCCGAGAGAAAGTTGCCTACAGTTGCTTGGGGGCAACTTGGCAGATTATAATAAATGCTGCAGAAACGTTCAGAAAAGAAGCTTAAAAGCTCTAAAGCAGGCGGGATCCGACGCCGTTCTTGGATCAATGTATATAAGTTGAAGAAATCAGATCACGCATTAACTCTCTTGGTTTGGCACAGACCATTCCGGTTCATCCTCTGTTGTCCCACTTTTTTAGCTTTCTCTTTCCTCTCATTTTTTGACATCATCCTCCACTTCTGTTGCTGCAGACTGAGTTCAAAACCAAAAAATAATAATTTGCACTCAACCAATTCAGGCTGCATTTAAACTGCAGAATGGATGAGGTTTGACACCACTTTAATTCCCGTGGCCCAATACTAAGGAATCATTGGAGTTGTAGTTTGGTGAAGCACCAGCACTTTTGGGCAAAGAAGGCTTAAAGGCCATGCCAAACTAAACTATAACTCCCATGACTTCATAGCATTGAACTATAGCAATTAAGGTGGTTTCAAACTGCATTCATTCTGCACTATAGATGCACCATGGTGTAGTGATTTGTGTTTGGTGAATGGGCTTAATAACAAAATACCCTCACCATCAAAGTATACAGCAGAGTAGCTTATTTAGCAGCAGCAGCATGACCCAGAACCAGTAGCCTGTATAAGATGAAATAAAACACACAGACTATTGTTATCTTCCTTCAAAGGTTTTTCTTGTAGAAAAATAATATAGTTGTACTATTAACAAGGTTTCCATAGCATAAACAAAATTATTTATACTTCCACTGCTTCTTGGCAGGGGGTTGGACTGGATGGCCCATGAGGCCTCTTCCAACTCTATTATTCTATGATTCTATGATTCCTTGTTATAGCTTTGCTTCAGCTTCTTGCCTTCAAGCTGGGTTTGTATCTCAATCTTCAAACTGAAGCAGCTCTCTCCTTGGAGCAGTCAAACACAGCACTCTTTAAACTGAGGCATTCTTCACACAGAAGGAAGTCTTCACACAGGAGGAGCAACTAACTCACAGGCACACCTGCTTATTATTTATTTATTTATTTATTTATTTATTTACAGTATTTATATTCCGCCCTTCTCACCCCGAAGGGGAGTCAGGGCGGATCACATTATACATATAAGGCAAACATTCAATGCCTTAACATAGAACAAAGACAGACAAACGCAGGCTCCGAGCTGGCCTCGAACTCATGACCTCTTGGTCAGAGTGATTTGTTGCAGCTGGCTGCTCACCAGCCTGCACCACAGCCCGGGCTTATATTACCCTTCTGGTTTTGCTGAGTCACTGCATCATTTTAACTCTTTCAGTACCTGTACATCATTTTTTGTAATTAAAAATACACTGTTAATTTTCAATATTTCTGACAATTTGAACACTGGACTATGACTTTGGAGACCAAAGTTCGGATCCATTCTTGGATACAGAAACCTTCTGGGTGACTTCGAGCAAGTTGCACTCTCTCAGCCTCAGAGCAAAGCAATGCCAAAGCTCTTTTGAATGTATCTTGGTAAGAGAGCTGATTATATATCTACTCCAAAATCTGAAACAACCCCAAATCCAAAACACTTCTGGTCTTATCTGGATTTCACATAAGGAACATTCACCTGGTGTCATTTTCTATTAGATCCGTTCTTCATTTTCAGTTCCAACAACAGTTAGCACTATTTCTTATCCATCAGCGCAGATCATCTCCGCATAGAATATTGGACGCTCATGAATTGCATGAATTATCAGTATCACCGTCGCAAAGCAATAACAACTCCATTCATCTCTTCCCTGGTGCCAAATAATGACTCAGTTTTCTTGAAAGTCAACTCTGCTTATTATTATTCATGATCTCAGAAATGATCTGCTTTTCTCACCATTCCCGGTATACAAACACCAGTCTCTTTGCTTCTATTTCGGAGGTTCTGTTTAACTTGTTCCCATACGCACAACAAGCTACAGCTACAATGTCGAACGAATGCAGTTTGGCACCACTTGAACTTCTATGGCTCAAGGGTGCGGAATGCTGGGAGTTGTAGTTTTACAAGGTCTTTAGCTCTTTCCCTTGTCCTTTTAGTTACAAGCGACTTGATATTCATCAATTGGACATAGTATTTAAACACAACAGAATAGTATAAATCAGACACATGCTATTCATTGCTGTGAAAGTTTTCTCAAACTGTGTAAAATGAGAAGAAAAAAATTAAGAAAGTATTAATTTTCCAGTCTAATTTACCTCTTGCCCTTTCCTTCTTTGTAAGGACAATGGAATATGCCGCCTTTGGTTCTGGTGGAGCCTCTAGTCCCCTCTACACTGCCCTTTATCCCAGATTATTTGCTTGTCCCAGATTATCTGGCAGTGGAGTCACATATAATCCAGTAAGTAAGTAAGTAAGTAAACTTTTATTACAGTCAATGACCAGCTCATATAATCCAGTTCAAAGCAGATAACCTGGGATCAGATCCTGGGATATAAGGACAGTGTAGAAGGGGTCTCCTTCTCTGGAAGTTTTTAAGCAGATGCTGGATGGCCATCTGTCAGGAGGGTTTTGGATTGTGTCTTCCTGCCCGGCAGAAAGCGGTTGGACTAGATAGCCTTTAGGGACCCAACTCTTGAATCCTATGACTCTATATTAGTCTTGCTTATCCATGAAGCTACTACTATCTAACAGGATGTATGGACATATGTCAGATTGGCTGTCAGAATTGCCATGGGTCATAGTAAATCCAGCGGCGTCTGTCAGGAGGGGTAAGAGAAACCCATTACCCCATGCCCCGCATCACCCACTTACCGGAAGGCCCATCCCACGGGGGGAAGCTTCCGCCACCCGGCTTCCCCCCATTGTTGCCAATGAAACATAGCAAACCTCCTGTGTTGCTTTCCTGTCCAGCAGAAGGGGGTTGAACTGAATGACCTCAACGGACCCCTTCCAACTCTTGAATTCTATGACTCTATAGCCTTGCTTATCCATGAAGCTACTACTATCTATGTCGGGAGGGCCGATGTCGGGAGGGCCTTGACTGGACCGGATAGCTTTTAGAGACTCCTTCCAACTCTTGAATCCCATGACTCTATAGTCTTACCTCTCCATAAAACTACTAATAGTTGGGATGGCTTTGTGCTTAAAAAGGGATGACCATCTGTTGGGAGGGCTTTGTGCTTTCCTGTCCAGCAGAAGGGGGTTGAACTGAATGACCTCAACGGACCCCTTCCAACTCTTGAATTCTATGACTCTATAGCCTTGCTTATCCATGAAACTACTACTATCTATCAGGATGTATGGACATATGTCAGGAGGGCTTTGACTGGACTGGATAGCTTTTAGGGACTCCTTCCAACTCTATAGTCATACCTCTCCATAAAACTACTAATATCTATTCAGGTAGATGACCATCTGTCAGGAGGGCTTTGCTTGTACTTTCCTGTCCGGCAGAAGGGGGTTGGACTGGATGGCCTTAAGGGATCCCTTCCAGCTCTTGAATTCTATTACTCTATAGTCTTATGTCCCAGTAAGACTAGTAATATGTATGGGGATAGGTGGCCATCTGTTGAGAGAGCTTTGATTGTGTCTTCCTTCCTGGCAGAAGTGGGTTGGACTGGATGACCTTAAGGAACTTATTCCAGCTCTTGAATTCTATGACTCTATAGTCTTATTTCTCTGTTAGACTACTAATATATATATATGAGGGTGGATGGCCATCTGCTGGGAGGGTTCTGATTGTGTCTTCCTTCCTGGCAGAAGTAGAGTTGGACTGGATGACCTTTAAGGATCCCTTCCAACTCTAGGATTTTATGATTCTAAGGACACCATCAGATTTGGGACCTCAACCTAAAAATACTTTGGTTTCCATCTCACATAACTAAAAACCATGGAGGTAAAGACTATGAGAATATGGTGATATAAAATCTCAAAACTCTTTGGAGCAAGGAAACCCAGCAAACCCGATTTCCACATCTGAAGGCTGGAGCCAAGGTTCCCACCGCTCCTGCTTGACTTGCAGCCGAACAATGGATGTTCTTGTGTCAACAAGGCAGGTCATCTCTGCAACGTCGGCAGACAAGAAAAAGGAAATATTATAAAAAAGGAGTGGGAATGATATTTCAGATGAATGCGACATTCAGCAAAACGTTCAGAGCTTTTAAATGTAAATTTTTTAAAAATGTGGAGGAAGCAGGTAAGAATAGAAACTAGGTCAAAGAATTCCAGGCAGAGGTCTTGGTATGCAAAGCACTTATGGAATTGCTGACCTCGGTGGATATAAGCCTCCAAAGGTGGCATCTTTTTGCCTTTTTTGCAATAATTGCCTTCAATATTACGCAGCGATAAAAGCCATTAGATCAAATAATAGCCTCTCATTGTTGCTTTTAACAGACCTGGGGGTTATGCTTTCTCTGGCATTTTGTTCTCTCAGAGCATTTCGAACAGATCTTTTTCTCTTGCTGATGGATTGTTTATTTGTATTTCTTCTCAGTTAGAGTTACAGGATTCTCCAGTTAACCAGCACATCAATGATATTCGCTATACTGTGTTAATACGAGTGCATAAGAGCGCATCTACACTGTAGTACAGCATTTCTCAACCTGGGAGTCGGGACTTCAAAGAGGGATTTCAGAAGGGTTGCCAAAAATCATCGGAAAACACATATTTCTGATGGTTTTGGAACCCAAATCCCTCCAATATTTTCTGTTATTCATGGGGATTCTGTGTGGGAAGTTTGGCCCAATTCTGTGGCACAGCTGATTAATATCCAGCAGCAATAAATCACCACTGACCGAGAGGTTATTGGTTCGAAGCCCGGGTTGGGGTTAAGCTCCCAACCATTAATAGCCTAGCTTGCTGCCCACCTAAGCAGCTTGAAAATAGCTGTGTCTGTAAGTAGAGTCGGGTCACGGGGGTGCTGTCACTCCATCTTCCATGCCGAGGAGCTTTTTGTCATTCTTAGACATCCTCCCATTCCATGCCCTTAAGGGCACCTTTTACTACCTCCTCACTAAAAGCAGTACCTATTTATCTACTCACATTTCTGCTTTAGATCTGCTAGTTGGGCAGGTGAGCTGGGGCTGATGGCGGGTGCTCACACCAAACTGCTGACCTTTCAATCAGCAGGATTTTCTGCAGCACCGTGGTTTTGCCCCTAAATTATATGAATTTACAGTGACTATATAAGGCTACTTCAAACAGCATTATATGGCAGTGTAGATCCAGCTGGAGACAGGATGGATCCACACTGTAGAACTAATGCAGGTTGGCACCATAGTAGGTGTCAATCATAGTGGGCTGGTCTGTGGCGCAGCTGGTTAATAGCCAGCAGCAATAGGTCACTGCTGACCATAAGGTCATTATTTCCAAGTCCACATTGGATTGAGGTTCTGACCATTTAATAGCCTAGCTTACTGTATGAAAACAGCTGCAGCTGTGAGTAAAAAAAAGTAGGGACCGCTTATTGTAGGGACGTTAATTTAATTTACGACACCATAAAACTGCCGGCGAGCAAAGAGCCAGGAGGAAATACTACGATTAAAAGTACTCGGATGAAGCAACAGCTCCCTGTTGAGCATAACCACCTGAAGCCAGAAGTTGAAAAATATTGAATTACCTCTATTGTCTGTCTGTATGTGTGCTGTATGTCTAATAATGGCATTGAAAGTTTGCAATGTGTATGTGCATTTTGATCCGCCCTGAGTCCCCTTCGGGGTGAGAAGAGCAGAATATAAATACTGTAAATAAATAGTGCAATGCAATGAAATCCTGGGAGTTGTAGTTTTGCAAGGTTTTGGGACTTTTCTACCAAAGAGTACTGGTACCTGAACAAACTACAAGTCCCAGGATGCAATAGCATTGAGCCAAGTGGTGTCAAATTGCATTAATTCTACAACATAGATGCTCCTAAAATGTGCAAATCTGAATCTGGAGACTTGGGTCGCTCTGGAAACCCCATTGTTAAAACAGGTTAATCACAGAAAATGTATCTTTTTCTTAATTACTTTCCCCACGAGGCAGCCGCTTCAACCCTCTATTGTTTCAATGTCCCCCTTCCCCATATTTGTTGATTTGTTGATTTTCTCTATTACCATCTTTGACATCATTCTAAAGCATATTGACGCAAAGCATTGATAAAAATTCTCATGGCAAAAAATACCAAAGGAGGCATTTCCTGTTTTGGAATTCTGCAGCAATAAACAAAAAAAAATACTAATAATAAAAACAAATCGGTAAATCCTGTGATAACACAAACTTTTCTGCAATAACACAAACTTTCCCAGTTTTAGCAGATGGATTATACTAAGGAGCTTTCACGTTCATTTCAAAACCGGTCAGAGGAATAGTAATATTTCCTAGAATTAAATAAATAGCACAAATCTTCTGTCAACCCTTAATAATAACTACAGAGGGCAGCTGGAATACTTTGGAAAGGCAGGAAGCCAAGAGAGAGATTTAAAACTAAGCAAAGCAAACTGTCTTTGCTGGACTGGAAAAAGGGGATGTCTTAAAATTGTGGACCAGATTTTGAGAAGGTTCTACAAGGGATATTCATTAAAGATTTCCTCACTTCCTGTGGACTGAGAGCAATGAAACCTGGCCCAGAGTTGTTGTGTGTTTTCCGGGCTGTATGGCCATGATCTCAGGAGAGAATGCTTCTGGAACATGGCCATCCAGCCCAGAAAATACACAACAACCCTGTGATTCCAGCCATGAAAGCCTTTGACAACACATCAAACTTGGCCCAGTTCTGAGTCCTTCTCTCCATAGGTACCACCTAGGGACACAAACTTCTCCCATCTTTTAAAGCAACTTCGCTTGTAGAAGTTGACAAGTTGCTTCAAAAGCCACATTGCGCCTTCAGAAACCAGAGTTTCATCATCTAAAAAATGCTTGCCCTTCAAAAAATAACTTCATTGTTGGAAAGAAGTGGAGGTCGGATGGTGAGAGGTTGGGTGAATAAAGGCGAAGCGGTAGAATTTCAAATACAGTACACAAGAGCATGCTTCCATTTTGGCAACATGTGAGTTGTGAACGGATGCATTGTCTTGCAGAAGGTAGGCAGACGCCTTTGGTGAGCATGCCATGTCTCTTGGTTTTGATGGCCTCCCACAATTTTCGCAGCAGTGAAACATCGTATGCCCCAGTGATCATGGTACCCTTTGCTAGGAAATCCATCAATACTACTCCATGCTGGTCTCAAAATACTGTGAGCATGATCTTACCTGACGAGATTTGGGCAAGTGCCTTCTTTGGAGGCGGTAAGACATGATGCTTCATTGCATTGTCTGGACTTTTTGTTGCACCTCAACGCTGGTTCACCTTGCTTTTCACACACACCACCACAGCAGACTAGGTTTAAACAGTTTATTGATAAGATAGCAAAGTCTGAATAAAAAGCAGTAAAGAAAGCAGTCATCCAAATGCAATGGCAGCCAGTAAAAAGAAATATTTCAAATGCAAAGGCAGTCAGTCAAAAAGGGAAAAATCCAGAGGCAATTTGCAGAATATAGTTCCAAGTCTCTGATATAGGAAATCTGTCCTGAAAACAAGATAACATGAAGTTCATAGTATAATCCAAAACACAGGTTCCAGGCATGAACCAAAACCAAGAATCCTGTTCCATGTGCTTAGACAAGGCAGGAGCTGTGCTTCTATTATTATTAAACTTTATTTGTACCCCGCTAGCATCTCCCGAAGGACTCGATGCTGCTTACAAAGGCCAAGGCCTCAACACACAATATAACAATACAAAACAAAAAGCAAATTAAAAACAATTAAAACAATATAAACAACAAGCAATAACAATACGCTAAAACACAATAGAACTGGGCCGGGCCAGAGTAATGGGTACAAGATTAAAAGTGCTGATGTGATAGGTGATATATAAGGCTTATAGGGCAAGTGCAGAGTGCAATATGCGATCTTAATTCTAATAAAGTGCTTATGGGACTTGGTATTGGAGATTTCCTATTAATCTGGGAAGGCACATTGGAACAGCCAGGTCTTCAAGTTCTTTCTGAAGACTGCCAATGTAGGAGCCTGTCTGAGATCCTTGGGGAGGGTGTTCCAGAGTCGGGGGGCCACCACGGAGAAGGCCCTGTCTCGTGTCCCCACCAACAGCGCTTGCGACGCAGGCGGGATCACGAGCAGGGCCTCTCCAGATGACCGAAGTGAACGCGTGGGTTCGTAGACGGAGATGCGGTCACGGAGGTAGGATGGTCCCAAACCGTTCAGGGCTTCTAAAATCAATGTTGCTTCATCTGAAATGTTTCCCTGTTCCTCCCTTATTTACCCAATTACAAGCCAAGAAAGCATTTCTCTGTCCTTGAATTCCCACGCGTTTGCCAGCTATTCTAAGGGAACGTCTGGGACAATGAACCTTAACCTTGTATCTCTATCTAAGGAAGACTCTTCTGTCTCGCTGCCAGAGACACCTGGGACTTGTTGATGTTCTAAATCCTATGAAAGGTCACCCTTATTATTAGTTTATGTTTCCTCGCTAGCCTGCGGCTCTCTGACAACCCAGAGCCTTCAACATTCCCATCATCAGAGTCTTCAACATTTCCCGCATCAGCATTGCTTTGGTCAGCCTGAATAAACCCAAATCCCCCTTCATCATCAGACTGAACCACAACACCTTTAGTCTCAGAATCATAGTGATGGACTCACCTCTCATCCTGTGAGATAGGTCTGTTGAAAAAGTCCTCCTGGTTTCCATGGCACATCGTCAATAGAGCTTGAGAGCATTCGACTCGTTCCTGCTTCTGGAAAGGTTTGAGCAGCCGGCGAACCCAGTGAGCGGATACCTTATGCATGTGGAGATGGCCTTGGATGATTTTTTCCCATGGACCCCACACTAATCTTGACATTTTGGACTAGGTGACAAATGGTTACATGGCAGTTTCCCAAAGTGGCAACCTCCACTTGCTGGATGGTGTGTTCATCAATAGCAGAGTGGAGTCGCCTTGGAATTGCACCAAAGTCCAACCCAATCTGAATTGAGAGTGCCAGTTCTTGACTGCATCATATTGTTGCACCTCAGGTTAGCTTCACCTTGCTAAATACACCAGGCTGCACACAGGTTGAAGTCCTTTGTAGTTTATTAGAAAATAGAAGATAAATAGTTCTTTAAAAGCAGAAGTAAAGTTCCAAAAGATTGTTACAAAACAAAGCCTTAGAGCATCATCCAAGAAATCACCAAGAATAAACAAAGTCACATTAGAGCAAGACAAAGTCCCATGAACATGAATACACAAAGAATGCAAGAAATCCAGCAGAACAAGAACTTACTTCTTGGTTGAACGAAAGTTGCTTTGACAAAGGTTTGTCTCCCAACACACTGTTTTAATACCCTTTGCAAAGTATGAAAGCATTTCTTTGGCCTCTGACCTTCTTCTTGTTTGCTATTATCACACTCCTTCGAGCCCTGAATTCCAAACGGTTAGCTTGATCTAAAGCAGGGGTCCTCAAACTTTTTAAGTGGAGGGCCGGTTCATGGTCCCTCAGACTGTTGAGGGGCCAAATTATCATTTGGAAAAAAAAAAAAAGAACAAATTCCTATGCACATGTCTTATTTGTAGTGCAACCCCCTCAACAACATTTATTTATTTATTTATTTATTTATTTGCTACATTTATACCCCACCCTTTCTCACCCCGAAGGAAACTCAGAGCAACTTACAAGTTTTATGTATATACAATATAATATATTGTTAGCATAGCACAATATTAGCATTATATATTACTATATTGTACTACACCAATATACTGCAATATTATTAGTAATATTACATTTAATAAATAATTAATATTATTATATTGTATTATTATTAGTATTGTATTACATGATAATATTAGTATCAATATTATATGTATACACAATATATTATATTAATTACCATGTGTGAAGAAGTGTATAATTATATTTTGTTTATAGATGATATGTGTATTTGATTTTGGTTAAACAGCCAGGTTTGGCTAAGTTGAGATGGTGAGTATTTGAATTGACATTATATATGGGGGAAGGTAGCCATCTTAGAGTGCTAGAACAGGTTACCATAGCAACAGGGGCGGAGCCAACCGCCGCCTGGAAAGGAAAAGGGGGAATATTTCAAAACCCAGCAGTTGGTGATTCTCTAGTCACAGAGAAGGATCTGATTCTTGTGTGGAGAATCAGGCTGGCTTAAATAGAGAGATTTGAGTCAGATTTAGGTTGGACCAGACTAGGCAAGTTAGGTGATTTGTCTAGGGTCAGTTATAGAATCTGTGGATTAGGGAACATTAATCCCAGGGGATCCAGGAGGATCAGGGTTTAGTGTAATCCAGAGAAAGAAGTATTTTGAAAGTTTAACCACCTCATATCCGTTTGTAACCATTAAGCGAAGTGCCTTTACCAAGTTATCTGAAACCATCAAGCTCTGTACCTGCAATAAACTTGTTTTGATTTTATTCTAATTAAGCCTCTATCATACTCTTAAATTAAGTTAAGCAACATCAACACCTGAAGTGGAACAAATAGAGAAAGCTTATAAGAACCAGTACCATCTGCCTGACGTCTCCATTGGTGGCAGCGAAGAAGATAATCCAACAAATCATTAATTAACATCATCTCTCACAAAACATCTTTATTAAGTGGTGGTATCTGTGTGTGTGCGTGTGTGGGATCAAAAGGGTTCCATCCCGGCCTCACATTCCTGTCAGACACCTCACCTCTGTACATATTGGTGGCTAAGCTGAGGGGATTCAAAAAGGGATTCCATTCCTCTGCCACCTCAGTTCCTTACACCATGGCACAATATTAGTAAATGAAAGAACAATACAATATTTAAAAATAAAAACAATTTTAACTAACATACAGTAAACCTATCAGGATTTCAATGGGAAGTGTGGGCCTTCTTCTGGCCAATGTGATACTCAAGTTAAGTAGAATTCTTGTTGTTGTGTGCCTTCAAGTCATTTGGGTGAGCCTAAGTCTAAAACTGAGGGCGGGGGCCAGGTAAATGACCTTGGAGGGCCGCATCCGGCCCCCGGGCCTTAATTTGGGGACCCCTGATCTAAAGATTCCATTTCATTAAGGCCAGCCAACTCATTAGCGTCAATCTGCTTGCTATCAGACTGAGAACTGTCCTCCTTTTCTGAGTCAATTTGCACCTGGCTGGGTTCAGTATCATCAACACCATTCCCTGCTGTGGGAAAAACTCCCTGTTCTTCATCTTCTACAACAGGGACACTCTGAACCTGAATCCCATAATCCCCATCAGAGTCACTCTGAGGTTCCACATATGATGGGGAATCATCACCATAAACCTCTTCCATCTCATCAAACGTTTCCTTTGGTGTGTGGCCTTTCAAGTACAAGAACTTGAGGACTATTTGTATTCTACTGAGTCCATTATCAAGCCTCACACCACTTCAGCACCTGTAAAATCAAGACAGTTATCAGTTCTGAGTTGTAAATTGGCACGCAACCTATAGAGACTTATATCATTGTGCATGTGCAGTTTCAGCATCCTGTGATAAATAGAAGTGGGTTGGGGGAAATCTTTAATGAGCGCCCCTCGTAGCATCACATTAACCACCAGAAAACCCTTTTGTTAGCAGCATCACTAGCTAGAGCAGCATTGCAATCTGAGAACCCTTTTCACTGCTGCTTTTTTATGCTTCAAAAAGACTGATTAAAAACATTAATGAGTTCAACAGCTGCTAACAACCCCCACCTGCTTTGAAGACCACCCAGGCAGAATAGGGCTCTCCCATAAAGGAAACCTAACCTACTTTCCGCAGTATTGTTGGGATTCCTTTGCATTAAGGTTGGGAGGAGCGTTTGTTGCTGGGGGGAAAAATTGATTTCTTGACATTTGAGAAAGCCCAGTGGGAAGAATAACTCAGCGGTGAGATTTCTGTATCGGTTTTTTTTTCCTGGGGTTTGCACATCCTGGAATGTTCAGGGAAAGCATTCTGTTTAGAAATATCTGTGGGAGATCCTGTATCACATTTATGCATGTGTAACTTGGAGTTACATGCTTTTGACTGCTACATATTTAATCACCCCTGCATTGTCTTTGACAGCACGTGTGCCATAGTGGTTAGGGCATTGGACTGGGTCCAAATCCCATCTCAGCTTTGAAAACTCACTGGTTGGCCCTGGGCAAAACACATGCCATTGACCCAGAAAACTCTGTGATGGAGTTGCCATAGGGTTGTCATAGGTCCTTAGACACAGACAGCTAGTGCAGTCCCAATACAATATCCCAGAAGTCAGACCTGGCCCAAATTGTCCACACTGGGACACTCTACGTTGGTTTGGAGTCTGCTTTGGGGCCGCTGGGGTCCTAGGGTTCCCCCACCCTTCTCCAAGCTGCTTTCTCCTTCAGCAGAGTTCTATTGAAAGGACCATAAGCCAGAAAATAGTAGACTTTTGCATATATAGCTTTGCCTCTGCATATATCATATTAGCTTTTATATAGAAAATGTAAGCTCTTTGTATGAACCAAAGTAACAAAGAACCTGTGCCCCTCCCCCTTTCTTTTTGAGCTGGTGCCTTTCTCCAGAAAGTTCCAAGGACAGAAGAAAATTCCGAGTAAAACAAGTGAGGTCACAGACACCACCTGTGCCGAAGAGGTGTGGAGGTGAAGTAGACCCTCAGTAATTGGTCAAGTTTAGATAAGCCAAGATATATATTCTTTGTTTACTGCACCACACTTCACAGCAGCCATTTGCAAGTACAGACCTTTGTGTGTGTGTGGCTGTTTTGCCTTCTCATAGCTATGATGAAAATAAACTTTGTTTTTGTACTCTCATGAGACTAGATTTTTCTGCCTGGTTACCTCCTGAGCCAGAACCCTTTTTGGGGTAAATTGCCTTACATAACTAGGAAGACAGGTGTTGTATTTCGGTTGAGGCTGCCATGACAAGGTAAGACAGCAGACTTCTCTGGGAATGTGGTGTGGCAGCAGAGGTGGTCCAACGGTGAGGCCAAGTAGGCAGCCGCCGCTGGCACACACCAAGGGGGGGGGGGCGCCTTATGTCACCGCGCGAGCGAACTTCCGATGGGTGCCTTATGTCACCGCGCGAGCGAACTTCTGTGCATGCACAGAAGAGTCCCATCGGCCATTTTGGCCGACGGGACTCATGCGCATGCGCAGAGCTTTGTTTGCCTCAGTTGAGGCCTTTTGTGTTCGGCAGGGCGGGAGCCAATGGCTCCCGCCGCCGCCGGTAAGTGCGGGGCCTTCGGGGGGGGGGGCCACTAGGTTTGCCTACACAGCGAAATTACCTAAGGCCGCTTCTGTGTGGCAGTCAAGGCAGATCCAGGCAGTTCAAGTTCGAAACTGCCCTAATTGTCTTGTCAGCCCCTAAACTGGAGGAAAGCCCAACTCTGGGGGCAGAATTCAGGTTTTCTCTTAGCTGAGGTTAACCAAGGTTGCATTAAGGTGGTCCTGCCCCAGATCTGCCCTGTGCAGAATTTAATCTCAACCTACACCAACCTAAATAGTGATGTCTTGAAGGCACACAACAACAAACATTTCTCTGGGGACCATGATTTCCCATTTATTGGGCAGCAACTACTGCAAATGACAGTGTTGAGATTTCAGCTGGGACCACGGATAAGGAGGTCCGTGCATGGTGAGCTTCCACTAAACCAGATCAGCCAGGACTGAGAACAAGCCCTCCAGGTTGAAGGCAAAGCTACAAAGGTTTATTACAATTTGTGTTGCACCCCAGTGAAGGTCCACCTTGTTCTCAACTCACACCACAGAGAGAGACTTGGTATAAACAGTTTATTGGTAAAAATGGTAGCAAAAAGTAAAGCAAAAATGCAATAAGAAAATGCAATAATCAAGATAGAATCCAATGTTCCAGATAACAGTAATTAAATCCTTAGATGACAAGGCTTTAAACAGGAACATGATCTTCAAGGCAGAATCCAAAGTACATGAAACAACAGGACCATGAAGGCAAGAATACTTTCCCAAAATACATAGGCAAAACCTCAATTAGGACTTGAGGCTTGAAACAGGAACAAAGCAGGAGATTTTGCTCCGAAAGCAAAGTTGCTTGATCTGAAATGTGTTCCGCACATTTCCCTTTATTTACCCATTCTTACAAGACATGAAGGCATTCCTTTGACCTTGGGTTCTCAGCCTTTTGGCAGCAATTCTTAATGAACGTCAAATCTATCTTCATCATCAAACTGAACCACAACAATTTGGCCAAAAGGGATGCAGTACAAGCAGCATGCTTCAAAATGTATAAGCACCAATTCACAGAAAAATATAAGATATTTAATTCTGTTCCGTCACCTATTCAGACTTCCTGTGCCTCACTCTGATTGGCTGAAAAGCGGGAACAGCTAGGATCCGTGCAGGGATTGGCCAGAGGTTCCCATGAAGTGACTGACAGAAGGAGGAGATCCTTGTGGCAGGAAGAAAGACAGCTGATGGTTGGACAATTAAAAAGGTCCAGTCCTTGGAGGACACAAAACCAGGGGAAATGATGACGTGAGTATGCAGATGATTCCTTCCTTTGCAGGATCTCAAATAAGAGAGGGAAATGGGATATAATTATGCATATTATTATTATTATTATTATTATTATTATTATTATTATTATTATTTTGTATGACACAGCAAACAAGATAGACATGCTGGATTTCATATCACAAAATCACAAGTCGAACACTTCCCAAGTGTCTAGGACTGTGTGATGTATTTTCGGATGATGCGTGCAGATCCCAGTCGGGTGGCCTTTTGCAGCTGGCAGATCGTGATTTTTTCAATGTCTATTGTTTCCAAATGCCGGCTGAGTTCTTTTGGCACGGCACCCAGTGTGCCCATCACCACCGGGACCACCTGCACTGGTTTCTGCCAGAGTCTTTGAAGTTCAATCTTGAGGTCCTGATAGCGGCTTGAGTTTTTCCTGTTGTTTTTCGTCAATGCGGCTGTCCCCTGGGATGGCAACATCAATGATCCAAACCTTTTTCTTCTCCACAACTGTGAGGTCTAGTGTGTTGTGTTCCAGAACTTTGTCAGTCTGGATTCGGAAGTCCCACAGTATCTTTGTGTGCTCATTCTCCAATACTTTTGCAGGTTTGTGATCCCACCAGTTCTTTACTGCTGGGAGGTGGTACTTGAGGCATAAGTTCCAATGAATCATTTGGACCACATAGTTATGCCTCTGTTTGTAGTCTGTCTGTGCGATTTTCTTACAGCAGCTGACGACATGATCAATGGTTTCGTCAGTTTCCTTGCACAGTCTGCATTTTGGGTCATCAGCTGATTTTTCGATCTTGGCCTGAATTGCCTTTGTTCTGATGTCTTGCTCCTGGGCTGCAAGGATCAGGCCTTCTGTCTCCTTCTTAAGGGTCCCATTCGTGAGCCAGAGCCAGGTCTTCTCCTTATCAGCTTTTCCTTCAATTTTGTCAATGAACTTTCCATGCAGTGTTTTGTTGTGCCAGCTGTCAGCAGCAGTTTGTAGTGCAGTTTTCTTGTACTGATTTTTTGTCTGCTGTGCTTTGAGGAGTTTCTGATTTTTGACTTCAATCAAAGCAGGTTCTTCACTTTGCTTGACATATTCTGCCAGGGCATGTTCTTCTTCTTTGACTGCTTGTTTGACTTGTAAGAGTCCTCTGCCCCCTGATCTTCTAGGCAGATATAGCCGGCCAACATCGCTGGGTGCAGTGAATGATGAATGGTCATGAGTTTTTATTGTTGTTGTTGTTGTTGTTGATGATGATGATGATGATGCTGGAGATTGGAGAACTGGAAAATGATGTCCTTATGCTTTCAGTCTTGTGGTGCCGTGATACAAGCAATTCAGCCAGGACCCTGAGTTGCATTATACGTTTACCCAGCAAAGTAAACACACAAGCATAAGGTAGAAGTATGCCTGCATGTGTCACTAACAAGATGCCAGGCATTTCATGGTTATTTACAGCTCAGCTAATAGTTTGGAAGACACTGTAGATCTCCACAGGACACTGAAAGGTTTCCTCCTGATAAATGCATGCCATTGTGAGAATTAAATCAGAGCTCTTACAGACGCTGTCCTGATTTATCACACTTCTAATTCCTCCATTCTTTCTTGGGCACCCCAAGTGGCAATAGGCATTCACCCGCAGCGGTGGCAACTAAATTATCCTCTCATTTTATCTCAGATTAAGTCGCTTGCATTTGCGCTTGCCATAAAGAAGGAAAGGAAAACAATGACACACCAAGGCTTCTCTCTCTCGGAGAGACTGGCAGACAGCTATTATGCATTTTCCCCAGGATTAGCAATGCAATTATCATATGGCCTTTGAGGTTCCCCACAGCTAATCTGGAGGCAAGGGGGGAAATGAGTATGCTATAAATATTATCCAGTTTTAGTCTTCGGGACAAAAATAGTTATTTAGGTAGGATGAAGGACGATAGCAGTGGCTTCTATGGGAACCAGATAGCAGCATGAAGTCCTTCAGTGTTGTAGATGAGTGGGTCCTTCCATGTTACTTGAGATGCTGGGCTTTATGTGGGTGGAGAAGTGATAGAAAAGTAGAGATTTCACAAAATGTTTGTCTGGAACATACCCAGTCAATAGTGTGATACAGCAGCGAATAAAGCCAACGCGTTTCTAGACTGCATCAATAAGAGTATTGTGTCTAGATCAAGGGAAGTGAACTACATTCCTGCAACCTATCTAACTGTCCTGTCCACAATAGATAGATATCAAATGGAAGTCAAATGTTCATAAACCATCTCCTCTAACATGCCTTAGACCTGTGCCTTTTTTGCCACCGCAAACCATTGCCAAACCTCATGCAATGCTGCTCTGATTTGATGCCAACCAAGTCTCATCATTAGCTGATCTCCCTGATAGAAATTGTTTGGAGACGATAATGATAATGAAGGCACACGCCCTACGCAGCTGGCAGCTAATTAACTAATAATGTCCGTAAAGTACCTGCGGGCCTCAGGTGCCAGCGCCACAAAGATGCCGTCAAAACAAGTCTTCTGCATTTCGTTCCAAAGTTAAGGACAGAATCCAGAATAAGGATGCCCAGTTTGTGCCCAAAAGCAAAGCAAGAATATCGCTTAAAAGGTATTCAAGAATTCATAAGGGTGTCACTATACTTGCAGTTGTATCTTTTTTATTTTTGCCATTGTGCAATCAATGTAGAGTTGGCACTCCATGTTTGCACATTTAACCATTGAGAATTTGATTTTTTTTGTGTGTGTGTGGATGTAATTAAAATGTGCACTTTAAGAATCTTTGGGTCAGCTTCTGCCACTGGAGGACTCAAGGGTGTCTCCACTGTAGAATTATTGTAGTTTGACACCAATTGAACTGCCATGGCTCAATGCTGTGGAATCCTGGGATAGGCAGTTTGGAGAGGCACCAGCCTTCTTGGGCAGAGAAGGCTAAATACTTTGCAAAGTTTCAGCTCCCAGGATTATTTTGCATGGCACAGAGGCACAGCATTTCAAGTGGTATCAAACTGCTTTTATTTGATAGTGTGTATGCACTTGCAGCCCTAGAGATTTCTAAGAGTTCTATCAGGTCAAAGAAGTTTCTTTTCATGTGCATTTTTTCACTCTTGCAAGATGTCCTTAAATGCCAAATGGAGGGCCTACTGCATTCAGCTCATGGTTGCAAATCTAACCATTTCCCTTGCACTGATTTCCTAGCATTTGTCCCAAAAAAAGAACTACTGAATCAATTTGATTTACGTATATATACTAATGTACAATTCTAGAAGCCCCTGATGTCTCCGGTGGTGCAGCATGTAAAGTGCTGAGCTGCTGAACTTGCGGACTGAAAGGTCACAGGTTCGAATTCGGGGAGTGGAGTGAGCGCCCGCTGTTAGCCCCAGCTTCTGCCAACCTAGTAGTTCGAAAACATGCAAATGTGAGTAGATCAATAGGTACTGCTCCGGCGGGAAGGTAATGGCACTCCATGCAATCATGCCAGCCACACGATCTTGGAGGCATCTGCGGACAATGCTGGCTCTTCGGCTTAGAAATGGAGATGAGCACCAGCCCCCAGAGTCAGACATGACTAGACTTAATGTCAGGGGGAAACCTTTAGCTTTACCTTACCTTTACCTACAATTCTAGAAATTCTAGTTTAAAAATATCAGCCCCACAAAACCTGAGTCAGGTTATCCATGAGCTAATGTGCCTTAATTCTGTTCAAGAAGAAAAAAATCATCTCCTTCTCTGAGCAAAGGCATGTGTTCATTCAATGGTTCTACTGTAACTGGGAGTAACCAACAGGATTTCAGCCATTCAGTTGCATTTAAATGGGATGTCTTTAATCTTTTATTGGATTTCTTGGGACTGCAAAATCTGTGCATCTCCCATTGCACAATGGAACAACAACTGGCCATACTGGTGGGACACATAATTGATTGCAGAGTTCAAGACAGCCATGTGCAACTCTGAAAGAGTGGATGCACACTACTCAGCCACGATGCTCAGCCAACAGCTTCACTTTGTACACGGAGAGGTGCCATTTCCATTTCAGCTCAGGAATTGATGCCTGAATGATGTGTTAGTTCTTCAGTTTTACTGCATGCAATCATAAGTTGTGACGAGTGTTACCAGAAAGATTTTCGTAGAGGATGTTAACACACTAATCAAAGCAATTTGTCATGTGCACCACCTTCCCGCAACAACTGGGGAAAGCTTTGCTTGAATAATTTTGGAAGCATGGCAAATAAAGCTATTGGGTCGGTTACATAACAATTTGATATCAGTGAGTAATTTGCAGCTTTGCTCAACTGCGGCTCAATCAGCTGTTCTTAAAAAAGTGAAGGAAATGCTTTCATGGGCCTAAAAATATATATAATACTAGCTGTGCACTGCCACACATTGCTGTGGCCAATTGGAATTGCAGTGAGTAGACTTGCTGCTTGTAAGCCTGGGGGCAGGTGCGGATGGAGCGTTCCAGTTTTTGGGTTTTTTTAGGCCCCATGGAGGTTGGGGATGTCTAGTTTTGTTGTATGAAGCTAGAGACGTGGATGATGGGTTCTGTTATCAAATTTTGAGGTTGGGGGTTTTGTTGTTTTGCCCAGTGGTGCAATGCCATTCTCCTTTTATATATATAGATATATTACAGTTGGCGCTTGGTATCCACAAGTGGATACTGAAATCCTTGGATACTGAGGTCCAATTATAATTGTCAATGCTCCGCTCCAAACTTCAGATCCCAAGAAATCAGTCAGTTAAAGTGGATTCATATGCTATAAGTGCATAATGGTAAAGAGACTCAAAATCCTGATCTACAGAAGTAGAAATGGACATTGGAAGGGGGATTTCTGTTGTATTATTATTTTAAAGCACTCAGATGCACTGTGCTTTGGAAAGCACACTTATTGATGTCAAAATGACTCAAGTCTATTGATTATTACAAGTTTCCAAAGGAGAGAAATAAGGAAAGAAAAAGCTACGTGGCACGTAGATAGGGAATGGATGTATGGAGTATTTTGCTCCTTTTGAGAAGAGCAAAGGGAAGATTTAAAACAAGAGCTCAGACTAGTTTCTTCTAAGAGTTGCACAAAAGTTCTTAAGGTGCTGGAATCATAAACATTGTACACAAAAGGGATATATTATGGGAAGAGCTGCACACAAACAAAATAAACTGGGTCTTCGGTATCCAATGGGGTTTGGTTTCAGAGTTCTCCAAACCCTTGGACACTCAAGCCCTATTATGTGCAATGGCATAGTAAAATGACGTCCTAGATATAAAATAGTGAACTCACTGTTTGCTCTTTTTTTGGAATGTTTAGTGACAAATCTTTTCAAACCATGGTTAGTTGAATCCGTGGATACAGAATCCGTGGATACAGAGGGCGGACTGTACTACAATGCACCACAATAGTGTACACTGCACCAGAACAGGGTATTATTATTCCAGATTAGGTCTGACCAACACAGACTAGAGAGGAACTATGATTTCCTATGAGCTAGACACTATATCCTAATGCTAGCCTAGAATCACATTGGCCTTTTTAGCTGCAGCATCACAAACAATCAAAGGCAACTTGTGGCTTCCATGTCACTGGAGGCAATGAATCCATTCTGGATTAAGTAGCTATCCGTGGTTCAGCTCAAGCTTAATTGCATCGTTTACTGTTTCTCTAGCTCTCTTTTCTCATCCTTCCCATGCCAATGCTGGTTTTTTTTTAAAAAAAACCCTTTCAACTAGTCAGAGGATATAAAGGACAAAGTGAGGCCTGGACAGGAGCAAAATGAATATGAAAAAAAGAGCTTCTCAAAGGCTTTGTTGATTGAAATGCACCTTAGGATTGCCATAGGTCGGAAGCTACTTGAAGACATACAGCAATAAAAATGCCCCTGTTCAATGCCAAGCTGGCATGGAAATCACCATTCACCACTGACGGCAGAGCCAAGCAACAATCAATTGATAATCCCACTGTAGGTAATGGGAAAAGTGGGTAAACTAGATGCTTGAAGGCATCCATGCCGTAATAATATTACAATTTGGTAAAACTGTATCTTCTGTAGCTGTAATATTATAATAAGTAGTTTCACCTGCATCATCAGAAGCAGAATTATATTAGCAGATTGCCACCTAGTGACAGAATGAAGAACTGCAACCAATGTTCAAGTTAATTACTCATACAAGTTGAGTATCCTTTATCCAAAATGCTTGGGACAAGGAATGCTTTGGAATTTTTTTATTTTATTTTGGAATACCTGCATTTGCATATAATTACATAATGAAATATCTTGGAGATGAAACCCATGTCCAAACACAAAATCCATGTATGTGCTCACTGCTCAGTATATTATAGGTAAAAGTAAAGGTTTTCCCCTGACATTAAGTCTAGTCGTGTCCGACTCTGGGGGTTGGTGCTCATCTCCATTTCTAAGCTGAAGAGCCAGCATTGTCCATAGACACCTCCAAGGTAATGTGGCCATGGGCATGACTGCATGGAGCACTGTTACCTTCCGCCGGAGCTGTACCTATTGATCTACTCACATTTGCATGTTTTCAAACTGCTAGGTTGGCAGAAGCTAGGACTGACAGACGGAGCTCACCTTGCTCCCCGGATATACCTTATATAAAAAGCCCAAAGGTATCTTTAATAAATTACTTTTTGTATATGAAACAAACTTTCTGTATATTGGACCATTAAAAACTACAACTCCCACAATTGCATAGTATTGAGCCTTTGCAGTTGAAACAGTATGAAACTGCATTAATTCTACAGCCTGAAGTTTCTTTTCCACTGAAAGAATCACCTTTGTGACTGTGTGCATTTCAGCTTAAAGCAATTTCAAATGACAGGCTTTTTAGTTCCAACCAGCAAAAGAATGCCCATAGTTACACTTCGCCTCCTGGAGCACCCTTCTTGCATAAAGAAACCTTGATTCTAACTCATAATTGCCTTAATTTCCCATGCAATGTTCCAGAGAGTGGGCGCAATCAACAATAATACTAATGAAATCTTTTGTTATCTACCATTCATTATGTTTCGTTGTCTTTAATTGTTCGAAGCGAGCAGCAGAGAAGTGATTGCCTTTTTCTTTTCTTCCTGCCTTCCGTCATTTCTTTTGACTTTTATGCTGATTTACTAAGGTCACATAGCTCAACTCATCTGTCAGCTTCATCCCCCAGAAGTGATCAATTAATGCAAGAAATGTTTTCTTCCAAATGCAAGCCGTCCTATCTGACGGAATACGGAGATTTTGAATAACTCCCATGAACCATGTTGTGCCTTAAATCACAAATTGTGACTATGCTCTGGGGCTCAAATTATGTTTCATCTCTCTCTATATAAAAGTACATATGTACAGTATGTAATGTATTAACCTGCCACTTTTGGACTCATGCTTGCTGAGGTGTTGCTGAGAGTATCTCTGTAGATTTTAGAAAGATGTTTCTTGGTTTAATGCATTTGCTTGCTGGCTGATATCCAGACAGAGATGTCAATGCCTTGGTCCTTTCATTATTAGCTGCTACATCCCAACGGATGTCAGGTGGAATACCGATTAAACAGTATAATTTTTCCAACCATGTAGAGCATAGACATCCTGTGATGATATGGCATATGTCATTAAGAACCACATCCACTGTTTTAACGTGGTGAGATGTATTCCACATTGGACATGCATGTTCACCAGCAGAGTAGCCAAGTGCAAGAGCAGATGTCTTCACTGTATCTGGTTGTGGTTTCCCAGGTTGTGCCAGTCAGCTTTGGTATGATATGCTTGTCTGTTCTTAAGATGAAAAGC
The DNA here is from genome assembly GCF_035594765.1 of Anolis carolinensis. NCBI lineage: Eukaryota > Metazoa > Chordata > Lepidosauria > Squamata > Anolidae > Anolis > Anolis carolinensis. Next base: position 113,388,079 of record NC_085846.1, on the reverse strand, counting down.
ACACGTCTGCACTTTAGATGGATTAGAGATCAGCTGGTTTTCCCTGTAATAGGCAGTAAGAGCACCTAAAGCTTTGGAGAGCTTCTGTTCAACCATTTCAAAGCTCCCTACTTGAGTGGTGATGGCACAATCATCAGCATAGATGAAACCCTTGCAGCATGCAACCAAACTCCTTGGCTTGAAGGATCTGGACCAAACTTGGCACATATGGCCTTCACTGTCCGACTTAAAATAATAGTGGGGTTTAACCAAAAAGAGGCACAGAGCAAAGAGAAAGAAAAGAAACAAAGCGGTGTTGCACCTCAGGTTAGCTTCACCTTGCTAAAGACACCAGGCTGTGCACAGAATGTAGTCTTTTTTAGTTTATTAAGAAATAGGGGAAAAAGCAGTTCATAAAAGTCAAAAGCATAGTTCCAAAAGATAGTTGCAAAACAAGGCTGTAAGAAACGAATCCATGGAAACAATAGACATAAAGCAGAGTCCTTTCAACAGACACCAGAGTCCCAGAAACAGGGTTACATCCAAGCCATAAGTTAACACAGGAAAGCAGTCTTGGTTCTTGATTCAAGTGAGGAAATTGCTTTGACGAAGATTTCCCTCTCAACCAACTGCTTTAACAGCATAACATGAAGGCATTTCTTTGCCCTTTGACCTCCCTCTTATTTGCTATTCTAAGACTTCTGCGCAACCCCCGAAATTCCAGCCGACTAGTTCGATCCAGAGATCGGCCCCATCGTCAAGGCCACAGGCTTCGTTAGTGTTATCAGGCTGAGGCTGGGAGCTGCTCTCCCTTCCAGCTTCTTGCACCTGAGAACCATCCTCATTAACAACAACATTTCTTCCCGTGGGAAAGCCTCCCTGCTCTATATTTTCCACAGCAGGAACACCCTGCACCTGAATCCCATAATTCCCATCAGAGGCATCTTGAAATTCATCCTAAACCTGAATCCCATCATCTTGAAACTGCATCCCAGAATCGTCATCAGAGCCACAACAAGCGGATTGGCTGTTGATAGGTGAAGTGGCCCTCTGTCAAGTGACTGGGGGGTCCCATGTGCATGAGAAATGAAAGGAAGGGCCACAAATAATGCCTCTCACCATTGCCAGAGCATTGGCCATGGAGACATTGAGCCATGGCAGTTGAAGTTTTGTCAAACTGTGTTCATTCTCCAGTGTAGACCCAACCAAAGAGATGCTTGTCTCTAGAACAAGGATTTTGTTGATACTGTGTGTCATCCAGTTGTTCCCAACTATTATAGGGTTTTCTTGGCAATATTGCTTCAGAAGAAGCTTGCCTTTGCCTTCCTCCGAGGCTGAGAAAGTGTGACTTGCCCAAAGACACCCATAGCTGAGCAGGGATACAAGGCAAATGCTTTGCATTGTGTTGCTTCATTTCAAATTGATGGAGTAAAGAAATGAACTGGGAATACAATTGAAACCAGATTCATAGCCGCAGAAGTCACAACTTGAAATTTGCTCTTGCTTTAATGAAAATATAATCACTGCTCTGGATTTCCGAGCCTTTCTCCAATGGTTTGCCCCTATGCAAGAATGAAACAGGCACTGCATGCAAACACTGAATCATCGGTGGGCCAGTGAGGAAAGCCTTTTGTTTGTCTAATATTATCATTAATTGAGGCTCTCCGCAAGGGAGAGAAAAATCTTGAGGACCACTTGAAAGGCGTTGTATTTAAAATAAATTTTACTAAAAATAAAAAACCCAATATTTTTTCTTCCATTTCAAAAATTGCGAAAGAAAACTTCCATCCCAAAAGGGTTCTTAAATGCCTGGCTTCAATCTAATCAAGTGTCTTGCTTTTCCTACCGATTGATTTTGGAAATAATTGGGACAGAATAATAGAACATCACTCTACAAAACTTATAATATAGCATGGCCTCTCAATCACACTCCCAATTAGGAATGATTGAGAATAAAAGAAATTGGGTTTTTTGGGCATTATATTCCAATGTTGAGTGATTTTAGCTACCACTAAACCACGAATTTGTGAGCCCGGCATGTCACGCAGCCAGAAGGTCGGATGAGACACAGGTGGCTGTGAAGTCTTTTAATCTCAATGGCCAAAGAGCATATCAGCAGGGCTAGTTCTCAAAGTACTGACATAAAGCACTGAATAATACAGAACATATTTACTTACTTTGACAGTTATTCAGAACAAGGTACAAAAATACCCGGGACCCCTGTAGACTTGGGACTTTATTTGGACTTTACTTTCGAAGACTTTTTTTGAGAGCGGTGCTCCATCATTATTTTTGGAAGATATTTTCATTGACTTTGTATCCCTGAAGCCTATATACATTGGAACCAATATCAGACTTGGATAACTTTTGTGTTAGAGCTGTTGCTCCTTTTCATTTTGTCTGGTACTGTCAAATTGAGCTTTGTACGGGAACTTTAATAATATTATATGTTATTTGGACATATTTTCTTTGTACATAGACTATCTTGTGTTTGCGTAGCTATTCAGAATAATCACGCCAGCCTCTGGTTGGCTGAAAATCGGCCCAGTTAGGATCCAGGCTCTCATTGGTGAGAGTTCTGTGCAGCAGCTTCTGTGATTGGTCCTCTTGGTAGCGGGAAATTCAAGAAGCTCTCATTCGCTGGTTTGAAACTTGAGTTTGTTAGTGGCATGAGAACTAGGGAAGTGGTGTGGCAACATGTAAAAGAACCTTGAATCAGTCAATGGCTTAGTCCAGGGATAGTCCAGTAAAGACAATAGGCAAATTACAGGTGATCAACAGTTCAACGGGCTAAACTTCCTCAACTTATGTGCTATTGACTAATAACAGAGTCCAGATGGCATCAATGCAAGCTGGAAAAAATCCACAATGACTGCAGGAAGTTTCTCAATGAAATAAGAACTTATCGACAGAAAGGGGTTTCGGTTCTTGAGTCTCAGTGGGACCGAGGTGAGCTTTGAATGTATGACATGAATATTTTTTAAACATTAAAAAGTTTATTTTATTCCATTTTCACTGAAACAGAGTACCATATATGATCAAGTATAAGCCGACTCAAATATAAGCCAAGGCACCTAATTTTACCACAAAAAATGGGATAACTTATTGACCCAAGTATAAGCTGAGGGTGGGAAATGAAGCAGCTACTGGTAAATTTCAAAATAAAAATAGATACCAATAAAATTACATTAATTGAGGCATCAGTAAGTTAAATAAGGTATATACATGGTGTGTTTCAGAATGGTTTTGTATCTCTCTGGCCCAAACTTTCCCTTAGAAAAGGAAATGCCTGCTTTGTGGATTCATTGCACATCCCTTGTTTGAAGGCTAGAGATATATATAAGTAGGAATGAATATCAGAGAGATGGTGACACTTTGGGACTAAAGAAAAGAAGAAATTAAAATACTATATTGTGAAAGAGGGAAGAGCAGAGGAAAGGGGAGAACCGTCTTTCATGTCCTCCGGTTACTCAAATTTGGGTCCCATTTTTGCATCCTTTGAAGATGTCCCTCAGGAAGATGAAAGTCCCATGAAGCCTCTGCATCTTTTTGGGAGATGAAAAGCTGCTTTCAACTCCTAAGTGCTCCCAAACTACTGCCGTGGATGAAACTACATGGCTGTCCAGAGAAATATTATTTTCTTATTAACCTGGGGACATTCAAATATGAGAAAATGCCTAACTGGGTCCTCGTTTATTTCGGCAGCCGGATGGCCTCGTGAAGCTCAAAACCATGGAAGCTCCAGCCTTTGCAAATGTGAAACTCAATTCCAAACACTATGCAAATACTATCACAAATTAGTCATTCCTTTAGAAAATTAACATGCTAGTGTTGCTCATCGTTCTACAATTAAGTTTTCAAGGATAGAGGGCACCTTTATCAAATTTGCAATTTACAAGGGGTGGCTGATACCCATGGGATAGGTCAGAATTCAAAACGAACAGAGCAAATGAGAGTAATGAGCCAAAACTAACAAAATGAATCTCATTACCTCCTTTTCTTAAAGGACGAAACCTTTAAGAAAGCATCTCCTGTTGTTGGGTAATCACGACTGCATTCATTGTCCTTTTGCCTCCGCTGCTTAGACTAAAAGCCTTTCTTGATTTTCAATTCATGGCAAATTAAAGACCAAACAATTGACTGTGTTGAAATGAAAGAGCCACACAGAAATTGCAAAGTGGAAGGCGGAGATAGTGAAAAGTCTGTTTGACTTAATGGTTGTTTTAAGTATTTTCATCATAATCATCCAATACATATAGATATAGAACAGACAATGGCAAACTTCGGCCCTCCAGGTGTTTAGGACTTCAACTCCCACAATTCCTAACAGCCTACCGGCTGTTAGGAATTGTGGGAGTTGAAGTCCAAAACACCTGGAGGGAGGGCTAAAGTTTGCTCATGCCTTATATAGAGTTGCAAGAGACCCCAAAGGTAGGCTTGTGCACAGATTCGGAGTAGTCAATTCTCTTTGGCCAATCTGGCTTTTTTGGCTTGGCCAGATAGCCATAATAGCAAGAACTAAGCTGTCACGTTTTCTCATCCATAACGGGACCACATGGCAGCCAATCATGGCTCCTCCTCCCCTATTCAGCATCACAGTTGCATCCTGGCTTCAGTGATTTTTTTGGCTAGATTTCTGGCTTGGCCTCTCTCTTGAATCCTTTTGATTTTCCTTTATTTTCTTGATTATTTTTATTTAGTAGGACTGACTGGGAATTAGGAACTTATGGGACAGGTAGGTGGGGTGTGTGCACATGTTTGGGGGCTTGGAGGGTCCCCCTTTTTGCTTCTTTTTCTCCTCCCCTCCTCTCTTTCAGAAAATACTTCTAAAATATTAATAATAACAATATAATAATCATCATAATCATAATCCCAGCCAGCAAAAAGAAAAGCCTCATTCTCAGAAAACTACTACCACCTAGTTACCTCTCCTCTAGAGTAGAAAGTAAAAACAGCTTTAAGAAAGCATTAAACCCAAAGCAGAAAGGGGGGAAAAGGCACCCGTCCAGGCAGGGCCTGCAGTGCAAATCAAGAGAAAAGAGGGCTTTTTAAAGGAAGCCCAGGGTAGAATAGCTCCAAGTCATCCCTCTTCCTTCCCTGGGAAGTTGGAAGCCTCTCTAAAATGCCTTGGAAATCTGTGTACAGGGAGATAAAGCTTGCACTTGCAGTGCCTGTGTAGTCCCTGTCTCCTCTAGAGTAGAAACAGTTTTAAGGAAGCATTAAACCCAGGTCTCCTCCACAGACCAAAAGGAAATGATCCCAGAAAGAGTGGTATCTTTAGCCCTTTCTTTAAACTCAGGCATCCTCTACAGACCAAAGGAGAAACGATTGCAGAAAGTGTGGTATCTTAACTCTGATACTTTTTAATCTGGTCTTAATGAAGGATATAAGGACAAATGATGCCATTGGCTAAAATGACAGGAAGGGGAACCTGGGGAGCCCCCCACTGTCGCCAATAGGCCAGAGCTAGTAGCCATATTTTCTGGCTACAGAACAAAAACAGCCATCCGGCTACCCGCCCATTTTCAGGAAACGCGAAAACAGATATGGGGTATACTGGTGTCCAGCCAGCAGAAATGGATCGAGCCTCACCCAAAATGCACAAGCTTACCCAAGGGACATCTACTCTAACCAGGAAGAAAGACACAATCAAAGTACTCCCAGCAGATGGTCATCCATCTGCTTAAAATCCTCCAGACTCTGCTGAGATAGAGATAGAGATAGAGATAGAGATAGAGAGATAAGTGACCCCAGCAAATGGAGATGACTGAGTGTAGTAAGCAATTAATTCATAAATTTCAAATGTCCAAATGCCTTGGTATTTTCCCAGAAGTCTTTACAACTCTGTGAAGTTTGCCTTTGTAGTCAGAAGGTCCATGACTCCACTTTCAGCATCTCTAAGCAGAGCTCAGGAAAGTTACGTTTCATCAGCTGCATGGCATGGGACCTGAGTTCACAGCCAAGTAGAGGCAGTTCGTGAATCCAACTTGTTAGACTTTCATATGCCATAAGGTTCTTTGTTGTGTTGACTGCAATGCAATGGGAAATTCACATACAAAGGGAAAGTCCTCGTGAAAATCTGTCCAAGTGTCCATACTTTGCCAACAGCAGAACCAAGAGCATGCTGGGGATGTGTGCCGTATATATGCAATTTAGTTCAAAGTATTTCTTTTAAAATATAGATCTGAATTGGATAATATGTAGAATAGTTTTACATGTCAGAGAGAGAAAATGAAACCACTTTCAAGACACATTATTAGACAGTCATAGAGAAGGCAAGATAATAGTTGAAGAAATAAATCCCTATCCAGAGATTACGACCAAGTTTGCAGATCAGGCTGAAGGGTGCTTCAACCTGGATAGCGAATTTAGCAATCTCTTGAAGAGGAAGGATGCAATCAAGTTTTAAAGAGCCTAGCTCTTCTCATCAAGACTTGGGGTGAAGTCACTTGATAAAAATATTTTAGCAATTATTTTTTTGTTGTTGTTCTTGGAGATGATTGCAAAATCTACTGTATATCTAAATCACTCTCCAGGACTGGAGAAGTCTTGCGCTTAAATGTGGTTAACTCTCATGCTGTTCGGTGAGGCCAGCACTCTTTGGGAAAGAAAGTTGAAGGCCTTGCAAAACTACAACTCCCATAATCCCATCTGCATTGAGCCATGGCTGTCCAAGTGATGCCAAACTGCATTAAATCTTCAGTGTAGGTGCAGCCTTTAATATATGAAAATTCAATGCAATGGCCCAGGAGGTAGTCAGTTTTGCAAAAGAGGGGGAACTGTTTACTCAAAGGCCCACGGAGGTCTCATTAGCATCCAAACACAGCAAAATGGATGATTTGCTCAATTAAAACTAATAAATGAGTCGAGTGAATCTCATTTGCCAATTCCCTTAACCTTCTTTGCAAGCAGACGGATAACAAAGCAATAAATATGGATCGCACCCAGAGGATGAAAATCTTAGCAGGTTGGTATCACTAATCCATCCTAATCGAAGCCACTTGATGGGCGACATGCTCCGTCCCCATTATCCCTCCCTTGCTTATGGAAAACCCGGCTTCATGTTTGCCAAATAAAGGTGGTCTTTATGTAACTGCGCTCATGTTATGCAAATAGCGCAAAGGATCTCATCAGTGGAGAAACATTTTGTCTTCTGGGCAGATGCTGAATACGAATGTTGAACAAGATTAACATTAGATTAATGTTGGGAACATCATAATCTGTTCTGAATGATGAATACTGAACTGGGAGAAAGAAGTTCTACTTCTCTGTTGTCAGTCTAGAACAGTGGTTCCCAACCTGTGGTCCATGGACCACCATTGGTCCCCTAGCACTAAAATATGGTCTGCTGTCTCACCATTACTACACTGTTGACTGGTCTCGCGAAACTCTCTTATAGTGCCAAACTAACGGGGATGGGAGGGAGAGGCTGACTACCCATGAAAGGCAGGCATGACAACAAGCCTCCTGACTGCTGCTTCTCCTCCTTCCTCCCTTCCCCTGAGCGGAGCCGGTCCATGTGATGCCTGGAAATGGGGGTGCCTTGGGGTCTTCGTTTTTAGGCCTGTTCCAGAGGTTATTTGGGGTACTGATTGAGAAAATTACATTGGATAGACCACATCAGCTCTAGATTATTAAATATGGTTTTCTGTGTGCGAGCAAATGATGACTACTGGATGGCATATGTTCTGTATCAGAAACTGGAGCTGATGTGGTTTATCCGATGCAATTTTCTCAATCACCACCCCAAATACTCAAACTGAATCTAAAATTGACTAAAACTGATTCGTAACCTTTATGGTACTAATGTTGGAAAGTGGTCCCTCGACAAAGTGGTCCCTGGTCAAAAAAAGATTGGGAACCACTGGTCTAGAACCTATTCATATTTTACTAAAGTAAAGATGTGAAGACCTGTTTTGCATCTCAATTAAGAGAGGAAAGCAAGGTATAAATATTATTAATATTATTACTATTATAATAATTATTGTTATTGTTATTATTATTACTTTCAGATCTCAATCAAGATGCAAAACGGGTCTTTACGTCTTTATTTTAGTAAAGACGTTGTTGTTGTTGTTGTTATTTGCCTGCAGATTTCCAAGCAAAATAATCACTTAATAGCCTGAGTATGGTGGCAAATTTTTGTTGATGAAATGGTTTGACAAAATTATTATCCTGTTTTCTACCACCACCAAAAAGGCTGAGGAAGAGGAAGGAGATAATTCAATTAAGGCATTTAGGTTTTGAATCAGGTCCCTAAGTCATAATGCCTTGGAAAAGCTATTATTATGTTTATTATATTTACGGAGACAAAAAGAGGCTGGCCACCTTGCACAATGTATCATTAATAATTCCAATTTGAAGAAGACGCATAATGGCAGAGGAACCCAACAGCTTCTATAGCAGGCATGGGCAAACTTGGGCCCTCCAGGTGTTTTGGACTTCAACTCCCACCATTCCTAACAGCCGGTAGGAATGTGATGGAATCATAGGATCTGCAGTTTGGTGCGGCATCAATATTCTTTGGCATAAAAAGCTAAACTTGTCAAACTCCAACTCCCAGGATTCCATAGCACTGAGTTATGCAGTTCAAATAGTCTCAAACTGCATTCATTCTACAATGTAGATGGGCCCCAAGTGTTTTCAGACCCTTTGACAGAGTCCTGTATGAACCAGCCCCATTGCCTTGAGCCCAAGAGGGGTGCCATTAGGACGTTTCATTCTTTCTTGGCTCCTCAAATGAAAAGGGAAAGTGGAAGAACATATAATGAATGTATCCCTGCCGTCACCAAAAGGGAAACCATCTGCAGATTAGGACGGGCATGTTATACGATCACCCTGTGCATAAACAGAGAAGCAGACCAGGCATCATTGGGAGCCATAAGCCTCAAAATCCTGAGCCTCTTATAAATATGAAATATGTATTTTCCTCTTCTCTGGCAGGGGAAGGAGCAGGCTGCTGCAAAGATAGGAATCAAAGGGGATTAGAGTGGAGCAAATCTGAATTTCCAAAGTACATCTGTCTGGTTTGCTTGATGTGTAATGTAACCTGTGAAGCAGAGAAGGGCAGACTCCAGGCTTGTAGAGTCTCCTGGTGTGAGTTGAGCAACCTTTATAGGAAATTCTGAAATCACAAGTTGGAGTCACCTTGTAGGCATATAACAACATTGGTTTATCCTGTCCCAGGACTGCTTTCTAGATATCTATTCATAGAATAGTAGAATAGTAGAGTTGGAAGAGACCTCATGGGCCATCCAGTCCAACCCCCTGCCAAGAAGCAGGGATAGGTTTCAGGGCCAATTTTCCAAGAATACTTGCTGCTTTCAACTGCCCTTTTTTCGTGTCAGGAGCAACTTGAAAAACTGCAAGGAGTCCCAGTGGCACAATGGGTTAAAACCTTGTGCTGGCAGGACTACTGACCAAAAGTCCAGCGGTTCGAATCTGAGGAGCGGGGTGAGCTCCCGTATGTCAGCTTCAGCCTCCCATGTGGGGACATGAAAGAAGCCTCTCACGGGATGGTAAAACATCCGGACGTCTCCTAGGCAATATCCTTGCAAACAGCCAATTCTCTTACACTAGAAGCAACTGGCAAATGGGAAGAAAAGGTATATATATTCCCAAGCATCAATCATAAATGTACTCTTAGATTGTTGATCATTTTTTATTCTAATAACACGATTTTGCTGGGTTATAAAAGTCAGTTTCTTATTAGTTCTATCATAAAAACATGGGAAAATTTTATGAAGCTGCAAAACTTTTGTCTTTACGGGAAGGACATCTTGCAGCAAATTTTCCTTTAGTTTTTTAATGACTATCTCATCATAGAGTCTCAACCAATTCAACCTAGTTTGTGGCAGCCACAAAAACAAAGTTTCTGGATTATAATAACTACTTTCAAAGTAAGGACCGCACAAATAAACAGGAAATAACACTTTCAAACCAGGAACATAATTTTTTTCAAATTTTGTTGCTGTAATTACTTAGGCGATCCCTCATTGTCTGAGTATGATGGCCTTCCAAGTGTAGTGTCTTGATCTTGGATACATAGGTGACTGTAGAGCCCTATTCTTGACACGCATGTTCTTCCACAGTGAGGACATCGGTTTCCAGGTAGAAGGCGGTCCCAGGCAGGGTTGGCTTGATGCACCTTCCTCTTGGCATGTTTTCCCCTTTCGCCCTCCATTCATGCCTTTTAAAATTCCACAGCACTGTTGGTCACAGCTGACCTCCAATTAGAGCGCTCAAAGGCCAGGGCTTCCCAGTTCTTGGTGTCTATGCCCCAGTTTTTAAGGTTAGCTTTAAGCCCATCTTTAAATCTCTTTTCCTGTCCACCAACATTACGTTTCCCGTTCTTGAGTTGGGAGTAGAGTAACTTCTTTGGGAGACGGTGATCGGGCATTCGGACGTGGCCAGTCCAATGGAGTTGATGGCGTAGGAGCATTGCTTCAATGCTGATGGTCTTTGCTTCTTCCAGCATGCTGACACTTGTCTATCTGTCTTCCCAAGAGATTCGCATAATGCAATATACCAGGTTAAGACAGAAGTGAGCACTATTTCTCAACCAACAAAAGCACATTGATGGCACACCGGAAATGGCATTATGTCCCTTGACTTTCCAATTTTTGTTGCTTCACATCCCCAAAAGCAAGGGAAAGAATGCAAAATGAAATGCTTGAGAGGTTGGGTGTCTTTTCAGTAGTTTGGCATCCCTAAAGCAGTTTTCTATGGTTTGTGGTAAGAGAAAGAAGGTAAAATGCTGCACCTGAAAGGCATTTTGAGTGCATTTTTATTGAATTGAGGGTGGAAAAATTATCCAGAAAGAAGTAAACCATGTGAGGAGGTTTTGGGGGATGTCAGGGGAAATCAGAGCAGCAAATGCAGGTCTTGGAGACTGTATTTTGCCCCGTTTTCCCCACCCCTGAATTAAGCCACCACAAATTGAGAAAAGTCTTAAGTGTGTGAACTTCTGAAGTCATGCGTGCTGTCTCACAATGCCACTCAGCAGTGAAAAAAATGGATCATCTTGTCAACAATCTCACAATCACAGAAATAATGAAAAAACAACCTAGAAATGGATCTGGCTTCCTTCAAAGCCTCAAGGGTCCTTCAATCTCTTGCTATCATTCCTAAGGAGGTTTCACAATGTGACAATCAAGATCCTTCATCACAACAATATTGTCTCCAGCTCCACTGAGCTAAGAGATGAACAGCTGTTATCATGACATGGCTTCCCTTCTTCGTTGACAAAGGAAGTTTTGAAATAATGGTCAACAGGTGTTTCTCCTTGGAATATTTAGAATAAGAAAGCAGAAAAAGGTATCAGCTTGGTATAGTGGGTTGAGCTTTAGATTATGACTATGGAGAGTAGGGTCTGAATCCCATTCAGCCATAGAAACCTGTTGAGTAACCTTGGCAAGTCAAACTCTCTCAGCCTTAGAGAAAGATAACTATGTAACACACATTTTGTTCCTGGTTTATAAATGTCATTTCCTAATTAGTTCTATCATAAAAACACGGAAAAGGGTCATCATTAAGTCAGGAATGACTGAAGGCATACAAAAAAAGTATGGCTGTGATGTGATTTTTATTTTTTCAACTGCAACCATGTTTCAAATACGCTTTGACATATTTCCATCATGTTTTTAAAATATTATATTTTTAATCCTTTGCAAACTTAATCTTTTAGCTCTGCTAGTGTAGCAATTGGTTGTTAACCACTTCTTTTGCAAAAAACCTGCTCTCAAATGCCAAGAATGAGATGCTAAAGCAAGTCTTGACAAGCACAGCCCTCTCCTGGAAACAGATTTTGCACGGAATTCCAACTTAATTACCTTAGTAGCACAATTGATGCAGAGAAGTGTCCAACTTCAAGGCTACACAGCAAAAAAAGTCCTAGGGTGCCTGTGTACTGCTGCTCCTGCCCTGGGGCAATTTTTTGCTTCTATGTGACAGAGAGGTGGATTTGATGAAACTGCAAGGGATTTGATCTCTTTCTCAAAATGTAACAGAGGCCATTGGTACTTCCAAACCTGCAGTACCCTCTGCTGGAAATATGGTACAGTACATCATGGAATACATGTACTTTATATCGGCATGATATAGAAAGACTGCACAATGTAATGATATGAGTGTTGGGACTATGAATCTGGATACCAGGCTTCAAGTCCCCACTTGTCCAGGAAAATCCACTGGGTGATCTGTAGTGAGTCACACACTCTCAGCCTCAGAAAACCCCATGATAGGTTCACCTAAAGTCAGAAATGACTTGAAGGCACACATCATGAACAGAGCCAAGACTCAAAATTACTTGTAGAGTTGTAGGACTGCTGTGTACACATCATTCAATCTGCTTGTTGTTTTGTTCTTTTAATCATTTTGTTTTTTCCAAATACATATTTTTCCTAAAGCCTTCAACTTCACCAGGCATTCGCTTCAAAATGGATTATATAGTCAGTGTTGATGCTCCCTTTGTCATATTTCTACAAATGAAATGCAGAAAGAGGTCCTGTGTATATGGGGGTCGCACTCCCATAAGTATTGGGGTCTCAGGGAATTTAGGTTTCTAAATATCATTGCCATCATCTTGAATTAAGGAAAAAAAACGGTATTGTCAGTCAATGCAATCCCTTTTGAGTTTGATTCTTATCTCTTGTGCCAGTGAATTCTACAGCTGAAATATGTAAACAAAGTATTTCCCTTAAAAGACTGATGGACAAAACCACTCATTGAAATGAACAGACGGAGCATTTAACGGCAGAGGCAATACTAAAGATCTCTCACTAAAAGGAAGCCTTAAAAGAGACAGTCAAAGCAAACCAATGTGGCTGTTTTTTCATCCATTTTAATTGTGGTTATTGGAAATGACTTAAAATTAGGCAGCAATGGATGAGGGGGAAGGGGAGTAACCGGAAAGTCCCTGGGAGCGCTTTGAAGAATACACATGATAAATTTTGTATTACATGAACAGTAAAAAGTGGATTTCTTCATAAGTTTTCAATTTCACGTAATTGGCTTTATTCCCCTATTGTCTCCTTTTTGCCAGTTTCTTGTCCCTCAAAAAGTGGATACTTGGCCTCCACATCAGACCAGCTTATGTGACCATTTGCAAGGTCCCGGACTATGACAGGAAGCTCAGAGATCTGGAAACAGGAAGAGGAAGCAGACTTTGAAGAGACACATTTTACTTACCAGGAGGGATAGAATTCTAACCAACATAATATCATGTTCAATCATCATCATCATCATCATCATCATCTATATCCCTTTTTCTCTCTAAAATCAACTCAAAGTGGCTCACAATAACATCAACACAATACAATTAAAACCTAATAATATATAGAAACAATATGGAATTAAACCTGAGCAGTATTGAAAATAGATAAAAGCCTTAAAACTGATCAAAAACCTATTCATAGCTATTAAAACCCCTCATGGGTCTGTAACATTTGAAACTGGAAATAGGATCACATGACCTGTACAAAAGGACAATACAGAAGGACCCAAGACCTCTTGAGTTTTTTGAGCCCTTCTTCTAGAATTCCCCACTCCTAAATACATGACTGGGCAGGACTTTTTACAAATCTCACCTCTTGGAGCTCCTTTCCATTTTGGGTTTGCCATAGACTCCTAAATTTGTGCCAAAGTTAGCATCATGCAGGTCACTGATCATCATTTTATTTGGCTCATGTGGCCCTCAGGTATCAGTAAAAGTGTTTAAAAGTTCCCAAATGCCATCTAAGGACCCTACAGTTGCATTTTTGCAATGTTTTGGTGGCTCCTGGTCATTTTAAGCCTTTCAGAAAGTTTTTGCTGTACCATTCTGAGAATGGCCTAGAGCTAGGATTGAGCATTACTTTTTGAGCCTCTCATTGACCTGTCGTCATATATGTCCCGAGGATCCATTCACACACACCTCAATCCCGCCCCCGCCCCCCCCCCCCCCCGCCCACAAGCAAGAACATCCCACCTCGGCCCGGATCTGGCGCATGGAGTCGCGATCCCTTAAGGTGGCTGTGTGCGGCGTCCTGTTGACAGTGTCGAAGTCAATTGTGATCCCAAAAGCCACCCCGATCTCATCCGTTCTGGCATAACGCCTGCCGATGGACCCGGAAGAGTCATCCACTTTGTGGGAGACTCCGTTTCGGGTAAGAGCTTCCGCTGTTGAAAAGCAGGAGGAAAGGAGGACAGTTCTTACTGGCTTGGTGAGCCTTTGACAATGGAAGACACGGGCACAGAAGACACATGTTTCCTAAAATGCAGCTAATAGAAACTCCGCACCAAGTACAAGTCTATTCGTCTAGGAAGTGCAATTTTTAGTTTACCTCTCAGGAATCAAAGGAAAAACAACATGTATTTCAAGGTAGTAGTGGGTAAACAGTTGTCAAGTTGCTTTGGGCTACAGTTCCACTGCCAGTGTGGCCAAGGTAAGAGGAATGACAGCTGCAGTGTATGATATCTGGCAAATCAATTGCTTCTTTTCTTGGTTTCAGGGGCACACAACATGTAATGCAAAATAGTAATATTAATAGTAATTTCCCCAGGTCGTTGTGAACTAAAGTGCAAAGGTACCTGGTGTTTGTCCTAATATCAACTGGAGAATAAAAAGGTTCCAACGATAAAAGGGAAGCAGGCATCTGAACTAATTGGTTCCCCAGTCTTTTTACTACCTGTTCTGGGACTCAATAATGAAACAACTAGATTACAAGTACCTATTCAAATTACTTCCTCCATCAAAGATTCAGAATGGATTTCCAGGCAATTACTGCTGGGAGGAAGATGTAAATCTCCTTTCCCCGTAGTTCCTCAACGAAATCCCACTTCCAAGTCCTGCAAGTATCAGAGCTACTCACCTAGTTCCTTCACAAATGGCATGAATTCCTGGTTTTGGCTCAAAGGAAGGACAGAGCATTTGTATGGCGACACAACAGCAGGGAAGCTGAAGTACTGGAATAAAAAGAACACAACAGAGATAGTTAGTAGGAGGGAAAGTAAGTAAAGAATATCTCAAAGCTGGGAATATTGTAACAACCCCCCCCCCCCAAAAATGTGTGAATAAACTGACAATATTCATGTTTCCTTTTGATGTTGACATTTTTTCCAATGCTCAGAGGGAATCTCTTTCCTTGCAATCTAAATCCATGGAAAGAGATTCTGCATAAACATTAGGGGGCACTTCCTAATGCCTGTTCAACATTGGAATGGACTGCGCCATCTCCTCTTTTGCCTGTCTTTAAACATTCATCAACTCTTAAGAGCACGCAAAATCCTACCGTTCGTTGCTCATCTCCTTCCCGGATGCGGAATGTATGCTCAAATACTGTATACATGATTCTTCCAATACCAAACGAAGGCTCAATTACATTGGGAACTATTTCTTCCACTGGAAACCAAAATAAGATAGAAATATTTGTTTGGAGACACCCCAATGAGCCTTTACCAGCAATAACAGGGTCCTAATTCTGCAGTGGTGAGACATGAGAATGCCAAAAAAGACAATGGACAACTTCCTACTGGGGATGCTTTAAATGGAGAGCCTGTACTGAACATTAATGATCAAATCAACGAAAATCTATCAATTTGTCTGTACCAAGCATGCACAAACATTGTCCCTCCAGGTGTTTTGGACTTCAATTACCACAATTCCTAAGCCAGTAGGAGTTGAAGACCAAATCACCTGGAGAGACAAAGTTTGCCCATGCCTGGTCTATACTAAACCGCATGCAGACAGCAGTAGCCATGGAATATATAATCCAAACAGAATCTGACAGCTTTTACAATGCTCCCAAATTACTGGTAGCTAATTGGTAGCCGAGTCCCAAATTAAGAGAAAAACAGAATATACCTATAATCCACGCAATAAACCAATAAACTTGAGAAATATCTGCCAAAATGACCTTAAAAGATAGTTGGGGGGGGGGGGGATGTTTACCATGCAACGTCTTCTGGAATCTCTTCACGCTGACCATGTCCTTTGTTAATTGAAAGGTTTTCCCTTCTGTTTCAATAGTAAATTCCCTACAAAAGAAAAAGAAAGAAAAGACATTTCAGTACCACAAATAGTACTACTAACCATGTGACATCTTCAGCAAATTAATGTTAGCCTTATTGCCAAGAATATCTAGATATTTTAACAAATGAAATGAACTCACAAGGTTTAACACTATCTATAGATGGTATTATTGGCAGAAAAAAACGGCCCATTATAGGTGCCCCAAGGTGAAATGATAGGGTGAACAAACAGAAGGACAAAACTTACCCTTTTTCATTCAATAGTTTCTCCATCTCACAGATGTAACACTCATCACAGATGGAAAGGTATTCCAACACTAGCTTGGCATCCTTCTTATAAGCCTTGCCAATTGTTCCCTTATTTGCCTCAAATTGAACAACATTTGCTGTTCTGTGCAGGGAATGTTAAGGAACACAAAAGAAAGCAGCAGATTTGTCTAATAAGTCATGCCCTGAAAATTAATACAGCTTCTGCTACCACACTATTATTTGACATTTCTTTAGGTAGGTTTATCCTAAGTGCCATATAGAACAAAAGTACTTCAGGGTTCTGGTGTGAATACGCAAAGCAAATGGGGTCAGAATACTTCCATACAGCCATTTTTGTTGTTTATTTTTCAGTCACTTCTGACTTTTCGTGACCTCATGGACCAGCCCACGCCAGAGTTCCCTGCCATGCCAAACAATATATAAAGTCCATAAGGTCACAAGGAGAACACAGATAACAGAACATTGCATTACAGTATGTAAAAAAAATTGAAAGATTTTGTTCTCAGTTCAAAAGGGTTATTTCCTGATTTATTGTGCAGTACTTCCTTTCTGAGTATTTGTTATATTCCAGATACTTCATTTTTGTAGCTGCCACAAACTATGTTGAATCCCTCCCACAAGACCAGCTTTTGCAGTTTAATAAACTTTTCCCATGTTTTTATGATAGAACCAATTAGGAAATGACATTTATAACCCAGGGACAAAAACTGTGCTACACAGTGTAGCACAAAAAACCATAGAAGCCATTACAGTATGGCAATGGCTCAAGAACACCAGCCGCCCAAGAGAACAATGGCCTAGTAATATACATTGTATCAACCTAATGACCACATTAGTTTCACTCCACTGAAAAAAATTCCTTAGAATAATTCATTACTTTTAAAAAGCTAACCAGGAGACACGACAACTGAAAGGCCTCCTTTTCACCATATTTTAGGTGCTACCAGGACAATTCCTGGCATACAATTGATCTTGTGAGTTGACTATCCCCATTTCTTCTTACAGCACATAATACATCAAAATATTCTATGATGAGTATACGCAAGCTTTTCTTTTCATTCAGAAGGTCACTTCCAATGTCAGACTCCTTATCTTGAAATCATCTAGAAATCAAGAGTCTGACAATTGCATCCTTTGCAAGCCTAGAGAAAATCCACAGCGTTCTAGTGGCTAGTCTGAACAGGTCACCATGAAGTAATAACATGCTATCCAGAGCACAGGGTCACTCTTAATCCAAGTTTCAGCTAACATTCCTAAGACTTCATTAGGGAACCTTCAGAGCACCAATTTAATCTCAAAACAGAAAGCCATGTGGAAATTCCTCTTCAAAATCTATTATTAGGATCCAGAGACCTTCTACGCTCAATTCACCAAGAGAAAAAATTGAGCTTGCAAAATACTGGTTTCATTTTCGAAAGGATATGGGTTCCTTCAGAGGCTTCTCAGCTACGAGAGGAACTTTGGTGGCTCTGGCGTGGCAGGAGAGGTCATAGCAGGAGCGGTCAGCACAGCCAACAATTTCAATCCACCCCTGAAAAAAGCCCAAATTGCACTTACTTGCAATGCAGGATACATTTTGAAGTACCACTGAAAGCTGACTGTAAGCTTGACCTATATCTGGGATATCAATTTCACCAGGCTTCTACGCTTAAGTAGCCCTGTCCCTTCATGACATTTTCCCAAACCACACAAGGAGTGTGCATAAAAACAAGTTTGAAATAAAACTGGAAGACGTGCCTCATGATGTGTGAACCAAAAATATGGAGTGTGCAGCTTTGTGTGAAAGTCTTTAAAACTATTTTCTACTTTTAAGAACCATAAGGAGTATGTTTGCAAATTTAGGTAAAAAGGATGGAATGTAACCATACCGGTACTGAAACAGCAAGAAACACGTTGTTCCTGTCTTGGATAACAGTTTCCTGAACTCATTTTCAAATCACAAGTACCTCCATACCTCAAGAGGCAGTTTGTCCAAAACTAAACCTAAAGCCCTAGGACATCCTATTGAGACAGCAGCACCTTGCTGCTCTAGAATATTTTCAGTAAGGAGTAAACTCCATTGCTCCTCACTGACCCTGACCCCAATGAATGCAAAAGCCTCCTAGCCATCAAATCACTTACATAGGATGTTTTGGACTCTGCATCCCAGCAGTCACAGGCATAATGAGCCATCTCGTTCTCCATATGCTGCCGGAAGCGCAGCATGTTTGGAGAGATGCCGACTTTTACAAGGTAGAGGTAGATGCGGCCAATGAAGTAACCCAGCACCGAGTTATTGATTACACCCTGAGAGGACAAAGAAGATTCAATGATGGATCAATAAAGGTGGTCAAAAGTTACTACTATGAAATAATATACACTGCCGGTACAGCAAAAAGCATGTGTGGTAAATATAAGACACCCTCAACAGTATTAAATAAGGAAAACTGGGTTAGGCAAAATTGTCAGAAATATTCCGAAAGAATACAAATGCAAAGTTGATCATAAAACAACACTCAAAATGCACATGGTGGTGATTTATTTAGTCACCCCCCAAAAAGCATTTTTTTCCCCTTGGCTTGATAAAGATATCGCCATTAAATGTATTTCTGGTTTCAAATGACATGATTCAGAAGTGCAGCGGGAACTCACAGATTAAACATGGCAAGGTGCAAAGAATTTAGAAATCCCTAGTTGTCTGACAAAATTCCTAATTCCAGGGTTTCTTAAAGTCAGGAGATATTGTGCTTATTTTATTTCTGGAGAATTCAACAGTCAATTTTGTTTTGTTTTGTTTTTTTTTAACTGGTGTAAACATACATTTTTAAAAAACGAGAAAAAAATAGCCAAACTCTGAGCCCACCTAGGCCTGCACAAAGCCAAAAAGGAAAGCCAACAACATATCTTTCAATGTGTTACCTGCTCAACAGCATCCCCCAGGCGCATGACCCGAGCAGACTGTCCACTGGTCTGGGCCTTGGAGGAATACAGGAGGATGTGGAGATCTGCTACATTCTGGAACCTGGGGTGATCTTTCTCATTGGGATCCACAAAATGCTCAATTTCTGCCATGGTAAATTCTCTAAAACAGAAAAGAGAGGTCCAAAGTTGATCAGCTATTCTGTTTGACAGGTACTTATCCCAAAAAAGATAGCACCTACACACTTTGCACAACACAGTCCATATACGTGGAAGCCCTATCTCAAGACATCCGATATCAAGGCCACCCCTGACTAAACAATGCTGAGGTCACCTCAGCACAAGATTTAGGGAGATAATAAGGCAGGGATGAGCAAACTTTGGCCAGGTGATCTGGATTTCAACTCCTGCAATTCCTAAGAGCCTATCGGCTGTTAGGAATTGTGGGAGTTGAACCCCAAAACACCTCAGGGTCTGAAGTTTGCCCATGCCTGTACTAATGCTATATCAGGACAAATCTAGCAATTCAAACAGTCACTATCCAGCCTCGTTCTGGGAAGCTCTGGTTCCCTTTGTTTGTCATTCAAACACCCAAAAGGTCAAGGAACTATATACATTATACAATCATTTCCTCTTTTAGTATAAAACATATAACTAAATTGCACAGCAACAACTGTGTAACTTCTGAGTGATCCTATTTTACTTCTGCACTGATTAACAAAGGATGCCCCAAATATGGAAATGGTGATAGTGCTTTTTAAAGACCCTGTTTTAAATCAATTATTTAAATCACTATTTATCTTTGTAATTTAAATCGCCCTAGCTTGAAAAGAACCCACTCACATGGGAGTGGAGCTAAGTGTATGGCGTTTCACAGCACACACCTTAGTAATTATTAACTCCTCCATTTTATCTCCATCACTACATGCTTTACATTCTCTTCTGACATGAAAGCGATGAGGGAGGAAATGACAATGTGTCTGGAAGTCTGAGGATTTCCCCATGAATGTGGAATCCCTTATTTATGGGGAACCTGATAAAGTTAACACTGGAAAGTTTGCGTACAGCTCTACATGTACATTAATACAGATCAAATTTAAAACTACTAAGACTATACAATATCACCATCTTGACTGATAAAAAGGGAAGATCATGACATGGGGGACTGCAGGAAGACTGTATGAGGACGGTTCAAACAGTCTTGATCAATATATTTTCTCTGCCATGACTAAATGTAGAAAATCCCTTTTCCATATTCTTGTTCAAAAGAAAATTCTTGCAGTACCTGACTCTGATGAGGCCCGAGCGAGGAGAGATCTCATTCCTGAAGGAATTTCCAATCTGAGCCGCAGCAAAAGGCAGCTTGCCTTGGTTGAATTCCAAAAGGCGTTTGAAGTTCAGGAAGATCCCCTGTGCCGTTTCTGGCCTCAGATAACTTCAAACATAGAAAAACAAACAGGATACTATTAATAATGACTAGGAGGGAGGAAAACAACTTGGCTGATAGCAAACATAACTAATTCCCATGAAAACAGACAATATAATGGAAGCCAGCCCACTTGGGATCGGCCTGAATTTCTATCTAGGCTGACCTTAATTGACTTGGCTGCGATGAAGGCTCATGTCCTCAGCCTTCAGCTACCCTTTGCAGGCATGCTCACATTTATGCCAAGGCCAACACTTCCAAATGGATCCACATTCTTGCTCCTACATTTGGATCAATAGAAATTTGTAATCCTCTGGGTGAATCTGTGGTATGCTTTAGCCAGAAATTTCCATAGAGTTGTGCTGGCAAATACCAAGAGAAAATAGCTTTCTAAATTTCTGTCTGCCTGCATGTCTCTGATAACCTCTGCTTAAGCTGCTAGGATTGTTTTTGTGAGAGGAACATCTTGCAGCACATTTTGCTCTAGTTTTTCAGTGACTATCTCATCCGAGTCTCAACCACTTCAACATTATATGTGGCAGCCACAAAAACGCTTTCAAAACACTTTCAAACTAGGAACAGATTTTTTCCCCAATTTTATTACATAGTGTAAGCTTAAGAAGTAAGATTGTATGTTTTAATGGCCAGGCTTAAGACATCTATAGCTGCAGTCTTGGTTGTTCTTCTGACACTTTAACCCTGCAACATCAATGTTTGGATGCTCAACAGCTTTCTATTGAATGAGTTCAAGATTTCTCCAGAGCTCCTTTAGAGGAAGATGAGAGATAACTGGGTAGAAGCAGATCGCATAAAAACAGGAATACACTCTTTTGCGGCACGAGCCAGCATACCCTCACCAAGTGCAGAAAATGTCAGAAAGGTATCAGCTTCCATGCTTAACTTACCCTGGCATGTTTCCTCCTGGTCCAATAGAGGTCTTGAACATAAGGTTGAAAGATACAGGAGGAGAGAGATCATTTCCTGTAGTAGGAGACTTCACGTTGTAATTCACAAACAGGTCTGCAAGCTCTTCCTGGCCGTAGTTGTCCAGCTAGAAAAAAGAACGGGAAAGACATTCAGGTTAGCAATAAAAGTGACAGTGGGATCTATTTTCTACCCATCTCACCATATCAACAACAGAAAAACAAACAGAGTCACACAAACATATATAAACGGTTTTCACTTCTTGACCAGTTATGTCTCATTTGATTTCAGAAGGTAAGCAAGGTTTGGTTAGAACATGGATGGAGACCAAGGAGGGAATCACATATAGAAAAGACTCTGAATATTAGAAAACTGCCAGGTAGAGTTGACAATGCCACAGTGCAAGTGAGCTTCCATGCTCCTTATAAACACAATCCTATTTCACAGATGCATAGAATAATACAGTTGGAATAGACCACATGGGCCATCTAGTCCAACCCCCTGCCTTGCAGAAATAGCACAAAGTATCCCTGACAGGTAGCCATCCACCCTCTGTTTAAAAGTGTCCAAGAAAGGAGCTTCCACCATACTCCAAGGCAGACCGTTCCACTGTTGAACAGTTCATACAGTCGGAAAATTCTTCCTATTGTTCAGATCATAGAATCATAGAATCATAGAATCATAGAATAGTAGAGTTGGAAGAGACCACATGGGCCATCTAGTCCAACCCCCTGCTAAGAAGCAGGAAATCGCATTCAAAGCACCCCCGACAGATGGCCATCCAGCCTCTGCTTAAAAGCCTCCAAGGAAGGAGCCTCCACCACGGCCCCGGGGAGAGAGTTCCACTGTCGAACAGCTCTCACAGTGAGGAAGTTCTTCCTGATGTTCAGGTGGAATCTTCTTTCCTGTCATTTGAACCCATTGCTCCTAGTCCTAGTTTCAAAGAAAGCAGAAAACAAGTCAGTCTGCACCCATCTCCTTGGCCAAATCACCAACTGACCTGCGTTAGCACATTCTCCATCTCAGTCTTTTTCTCCGCTGTACACTTCTTGTCAGACATCAGCTTCTGTAAGTGAGCTGCAGAACAAAGAAAGACGGAAAAATCAAAGCTAGCAGTCAAGTCATCAAAATGAAAATTATAAACTAGAGCAGCCGTTTTTCAAACAGGGTTCTGAGGAATTCAGTAATGACAGAGAGAGGGCCCTTAGCTGTCACAACTGACCTTCCCTTGTAAAGTACAGTCCTAGGGAAATGCTGGGCATCTTCTAGGTCACAGTCTCTAGGTCACAGTCTCAGTTCAAGAATGTGACAGCAAGACCAGACAGGACTAATCTGTAAACATTAGTATATCCCCATTTTCCTACAGAATGCAATCTATATTTGCAACTCAGATGTGAATGCATTCATTCAACACCTCATGGCAAAACCAGCTTCAGATTTTTAGGATTTGAGGCAGAATTGTTCTCAATATAATGGTATCCACTACCATTATATTTTAGAATCTAGGTACAAGGTACAAATCAGAATATGAATGCATGTCTGAATTTTACTAATGCACAGGTTGCAGTTCCCCTTCCTATGTCTTTATGCTATAACAAGCATGCTTATGGAGCATTGCCCCACTTGGGACCTTTAAAGAGAGGACTTTGCACAATACACAAATCTTCACAAATCTTCACTTTCTTTGGGATTTTTATCAGAATTAGCAACACATCGTGTTTAATAGTTTGGCAGTTTTAAAAGCTGTCCAAATGCAAAATTAAATAAACTAACACAGAAAGACAGACATTAGGACAGACTAGGAGGAATAGTCATGTGGCAGTAAAATAACAACAAAAACAACCAGTCTGGCTGCACCTTAGGATAGACCTTAAAAACTTTCAAGAGGTCTGTTCATCAAATCATCTCTTGCTGAGACAAGGTAAGCCAATAGGATACCATATATCCAACCAGTCCTACAACACAACATACCTTTAAGGAGATGATCAGCTCGAAAACACTCCCCATTTTTTACATCCTTCACCATGAAATCTGCAAATTTGTCTACATGGCCAGAGGTCCTAGAACAAAAGAAAGCAAATTTGTCCTAAGCAATATCAAGACATCTTCTCAACAATGTATATATAGCAGAAGACAATTAATAGTAAAAACAAGCAGTATAAACAGGGAGTCCTCGACTTACACTCATGTTGGGAGTGTTGCTATAAAAATACATGTGGGTATAGTAACACAGTTTCACTACATTTTCCCTATTTCTAGATGAGAGATTGAAACTGAGGAAAAGGCTATTTGCTTACTATCACCGGGTGAATTCGGCATAAGTAACACATTCTTAGTCCCCTCCCCAAAAAAAACCCGATGATACGTTTGCCATAGGGCCTCTGTAATTCAGAAACAACTTGAAGCCATATAGTAACAAGAATATCCTATTACATTCTATTTCTCTCCCATAAAACCTCTTTCAGTGCATCTAAAGGAATATATAGATGAATACACCTGAAGGTTCATCCCAGAATAAGTTAGTTAAGTCTGAAACATACTACTGTATTCCTCCTGTCTATCTTTACATTTTATGTTAAACTAATGAAAAACAATGGGATTTCCAAGCAGTTTGGTTACTATTGCAAAGGATTTAGACACATACAAAGCATCTAGCACTTACTTCAGAACAGACTCTGGTGTGAGCATGGTGCAATCGATCTCAAGAATCTGCTCTTCCTGGATGAAGTGCTGCCTCCAGGCTTGAATTATGTTATTCTTCAAAGCACATCCAACTGGACCAAAATCATACAGGCCACTCACACCTGCAAGGCAAAGAAACCGTGATCTTTACTACTAACATTTTTCTCTGTGACAGCCAGATCAAAGGGTCACCCAGAATCCTCACCCTGAGTTTACAAATCTTGCAAATTTTGACTGTCTGTGAAGTTTAAACAGAATGAAAGTTTGCCTGAGTCTCTTGAACTATTAGATTAATCTCAGCTTTTCATCGCAAACAACTGCAAATAAGCTCCTCCAACAAGATAAGTGGCCAAACAAATCAAGCAAATGGTGAATGATTTATTTTATTTCAATAGAATATCTTTGCAAAGCTGGATGTGGCAAAGGAAAAAATGTAAAGGTAAGTCGTATAATTATGTTACCAAATGTTTCTTGCTTACATATTACAATTTTAACATAGCTTCATAATCATATCATATTTTAAACATAGACTCCTAGATTAGAAATGTACTCACCAGAACTCTTCAAAGTCCCTCTGAGGACAGCTTTTACTTGTTTTATAATAATGTTTGTACAGATTGTTCTATACAGGTGCTAATGTAGTATTTCATTATTGTACTCATTCAGAAGAATTCATCTGAACTTAATCTAATGAAGATTTACCAAGCAGTAAGTCCCATTAAACTCAATGAATAATACTCACTACATTTCTAGTACATTTTATTGTCTCATCTTTGAAAGTGTCTACATTTTTTCATGGCTCCTCATTGGCATCATCCACTTGTTAATTATAATAGTATAGCAAGATTAGTTACGTTTTATGTGATGAGACCAGTGACCTACCACAAAACTTTTAATGATACTCATATTTCCTTTTTGTTGCTCTTATCTAATGATTTCTATTTTTACTGCTTACTTTATGATTCAGTCTTCCATTTAAATCTATACCTTGCATTTTATTAGGGCCAATGACTAGAAACTTGAGAATAATGATCTGAGAAATATTCTCCAGAGATCTTAGAAGATCAACTGAAGTCATTAACTGTGTACCTCCATAAATAGAAAAAGCCTGGTCATAGAAAAATCTTCGCTTCAGGGTATCTTCCATTTTTGCTCTGTCCACTATATCATCCTTAGGCTGCAAAGCAAGTTCCTGAAAAACAAAAGTAGGATAGTGTGTGAAGCCAATATGAGTTGTGTCTTATCCTTGTAACACTGAACCACGGTTTAAAGTAACTTGTTCATTTGTTCTGGGAAAAAGAGAAGAAACAAAAGGTATAAAAAATTGATCCCCAAGACTCACCTTTGCTTCTAGCATTCTCTTTCGAGCCTTGAGTTCAGCCACTGCTCTGTCTACATCCACCTGAGGAGCCTTTTCTTCCTTCAATTTTCGAACAAGTTCTCCCTAGAAGAATTGTCAACAGGTCAGATATGTATTCAGTTCGAACAAAATACCATAAATTGTGGTACAGGCTGTTACTGTCAAAGGGAACAGCATTTCTCAGCCACTTAAACTCCCAAAAATGTGGATCTGAAGGGAAAGGAATTTCACAATTATTTTCTTAAAATGGTGGAATTGCCCAAGGTGAGATGGGGAAGAAGATTCCCATGGAGAAACACAACTGTGAAAGGGAACAGAAATCTGTGAATGGGAACAGAAACTGGGCTATTTTCAGTAACTGAGGGGCTCTCCAGTAGCAAATGTATAATTCAAAAACAAAGAACTACAGCAATTAATTACAAGCACTATGTTAAGTTTGGCTTCAATGGAGAAGACAGAAAGATCTGTAAGACTAAATCTCAGACTGACAGCTTATCTTACCGCTTATGTTCAAAAGTACTGGAAGCTTTCATGCATGCTTTGCCAAAGAAAAACAGTTTCAGGTTCAAACTGTAACGTCTGTTAGGTCCCAGATTCAACCCATATCTGTCTGCTAACATCCATAATACTTGTCATTTCTGCATTGAAATCCCTGAAATATATGCTAAAGGCCAAATTGTCCAAGTAGAATTTTACAGGATGATGCTATGTGGAGGAGATGGGAGTTGGAATCAGCATGCCAGGAAGTTAGCTCAGGGAGGAAATTATTGGGAGATGAGGGGACATATCACAAAATTATTTTGTGTCTATTGTCTGAGTCCATGGAAGGAACTGTCAAGAGGAGATATTATTCTAGTTTGATGGACCAATACACTTCTTATCTATCTGGGGCATAACTACCAGTTTAAAAGAACAATCAACCCCATTACCCGCCAATATTGTCATTCCTCTGTTTAGTGTCCAACTTTCCCTTCCTAATTTTCTCTTACTTTAAAGCCAGTGTAATTCAAATCTTTAAAAAAAAATTCCATGACAACTTGCAACTATCTGCTCCACAAAAAACATAATAGGATTTAAAAATGACCGGTCTTTAAATCTTAGCATTTCACTCCAACAAAGTATATACATTGGAGGGGGGGGGGGGGTCATATACTCAAGGAATCCCTGGTTTTACAAGATTAAAAACATCAAGGGCAGGGGGCCAGATAAGAAACAGACCACAAAATGAAGTGGAGACTGAAGCAGAGGGAATAAATGCCTGGTTTCGCAGGATCCATTCTAAGAGTTAAATTTTTTATTCAAACTCGGCAAGACTGCAAGCTAACGTGGCAGAAGGGAGGGAGCAGAAGGATTCCCCAAAAAAAACCACACACACAACAGCCACTGGAAAGCACGAAAGAAAGAAGAGGGTTTTCTCAGAAGAAACCCCCAGTAACCAACTGCTGTGGGCTCCAGAACAAAAGAAGAGGAAGTTTGTCATGCTGTTACTAAGTGCGAAAGGGAAAGAGGGACCTTGTGGCATGTGCAGCTTCAAATGACAAGAAAAGGAGATTCTCCAGCTCCAATTGGGAAGGGGCACAGAGCGGGATAAAAGCAAGGGTAGCCGCAGTTTACATGAGAGAACCTCAATGAAAGTGAAACAGAGCAGCACTGATGTGGCAGATTTCACTGCAGCTTTGTCCCGTATGACAAGGGAAGGGATCCACCCCTCGACCAGAGCAGCTTATTGCATCAGGCACTACTGCAGAACACAACCCGCCCAGCCTGCATGATCACAGGATCAAGGAGATCACCTCAATGGTGTACATAAAATGCTTCGGTTTTCTCAGATGAAGGAGGAAAGGCTCATTGGCAGGAGTCATCCCTGCTAATTTTAGCCTCTTCCTCAGTAATTTCCTATCTCTTTAACATCCTGGGCATCGCAAACTCCCTTTTTACCCAAGATCTTCATTTTAGCAATTTCCCAAATGAAAAACCATTATTTCAACTAAGAGATGCACCACGTTTGCATCAGTGAGCTACTGAGATCTTTTTAAAATGGTAATGCCCGGCCAGTGTAAAATTCCATTCACAAAGAGTTAGAATCATAGAAACAAAGTTGGAAACGACCACAAAGGCCATCTAATCTAACCCCAGCTCCCTGTAAACAAGTAATTGAGGATGATGTATGATGATGATTCACAAAAACCAACGCCTTTTAAAATTAAGACACGCCACATCCACTGACACTTAGCAACATCTTTTGTACATAACTAGTTAAACAAGAATACCAAGAAAATTTTATCATGTGAAGCAAGGGACAGAAACCCAGGCTGTTATGTCCCGAAGACCCACAACTTTAAGAAGAAAAAGCTATGCTAGATGAAGAAAGAATGAGAAAGTTGAAGCCCAGTGCTGTATTGATTCTGTTATTGCCTACACTCAAGTCATTCTGGCATGGGAATCCTATACTGAACCTATCACATGGTTTTCTAGAGCTGGATGTGTGGCTTGCCCAGGGTCACCCTATGGGTTTTCATGGCTGAGTGAGGATTCAGACTGTGCTCAATGGAGCTGACTCTTAGGTAAGTGTAGACATGATTGCAGCCTCAGTTCTGATAGGACAGCAACCGCTGTAAAAGGTGTACAGGGAGGATGCTACAAATAACCTCAGTTCTGTGTAAAATGCGGGTTCTCATTATTACGCTCTCAGGAGTTCATAAGTGTTCCTACAAACTAAAGAGAAATGGGAAGAAATCCTATAAAAGAAGGTGGTAAAGCAGAGCCCTGGCAAGTAAGCAGGGATGACAGATCATATGGTACTGAAACAGAAATCCTTAAGTTACTGTCATGAAAAATAGGTTATGAGAAGGGGTCTTTCAGTGCCATAGGATCCAGTGCTTCCCTAAAAAAACAAAAGGAGTTGGAAAACTATCATAAGCACAAAGCCTGCAAGCCACCAATGTAGAGCATTTGGATTTCTAGATAAGGGATACTCCACCTGGATAATGCATAAAATAATCATAAAACTAACTAGCAAATAATAGCCATGACCCTTCCAAAACATTACATTACCCCCAAAGGAGCCCCTCTAGGGCCTGATCTCGAAGAGACTATATGGGCCATCTAGTCCAACCCCCTGCCATGCAGGAAAAGTACAAGTAAAGTATCCCTGACAGATGGCCATCCAGCCTCTGTTTAAAAATTTCCAAGAAAGGAGCTTCCACCAGACTCCGAAGTAAAGAGTTCCACTGTTGAACAGTTCATATGGTCAGGATGTTGTTCCTAATGTTCAGGTGGAATCTCCTTTCCAGTAATTTGAACACATTACTCCCAGGGTCCTTCCACACAGCCATATAACCCAGAATACCAAGGCTTAGATAGAATATCTGCTTTGAACTGGGTTATCTGAGCACACATTGCCATATACTATTACAGTTTAAAGAAAAAAAAATGTGGGATTTTATTCAGCTGTGTGGAAGGGGCCCTAGTCCTAGTTTCAGGGGCAGCAGAAAACAAGCCTGCTCCATCTCCCTTATGACACCCTTTCATATATTTATACATGGTTATCATGCCTCCTCTCAACCTCTTCTGAAGGCTAAACATCCCCAGCTCTTTAAGACACTCCTCATAGGGATTATTCAGGGTCTCCAGACCTTTGACCCTTTTAGTTGCCCTCTTCCTGTGGACACCTTCCAGCTTAGAGTCAATATCTCTTTTAAACTGTGCTGCCCAGAATTGGACACAATATTCCAGGTAAAGAGGTCTAACAGAAGCAGAATAGAGAAGCGCCATGACTTCCCTCGATTTGGACACAAGACTCCTTTTGATGCAGCCCAAAATCCCATTGGCTTTTTTAGCTGTCAATCTTGGCTCATGTTACACTTGTTTTCCAGGAAAACTCCAAGATCTTTCTCACATGGACTGTTGTGAAGCCAGGCATCACCCATTCTGTATCTTTGCATTTCATTTTTTCTGCCTAACTGCCTCATCACACCAGAGCATGGATCTACTTTAAATCCGGTTTCTGCCTTCTGGAGAATTCTGGGGTTTGTAGTTTGGTGAAGCCCAGGACCTGTCAGGCTGAGCTGTTTAAAGCCTCCTCCCTAAAGTGGATTTAAAGTGGATCCATGCTTTAGTGTGGTGAGGTCCTAAGTGGAGTATCTTAAATTTGTCCTTGTTGGTGGCGTAGTGGTTTAAAGCCTTGTAACTTGAAGGTTGGGTTGCTGACCTGAAGGCTGCCAGGTTTGAATCCCACCCAGGGAGAGCACGAATGAGCTCCCTCTATCAGCTCCAGCTCCATGCAGGGACATGAGAGAAGCCTCCCACAAGGATGGTAAAAATGTCCCCTGGGAAAGGATGTCCCCTGGGCAACGTCCTTGCAAACGGCCAATTCTCTCACTCCAGAAGCGACTCAAGTTGCTCCTGACATGAAAAAAAAATATCCTTGTTGAAATTCATTGTGTGAGCTTTGGCCAATCATCTCCCTACTCTGTTAAGGTCATTTTGGATTTTGATCCTGTCCTCTGGATTATTGGCTCTCCCTCCCAATTTGGTGTGATTTGCATATTGGATGAGGAAGCACTCTAAACCTTCTTCCAAGTCATTAATAAAGATGTTGAACAGAACTGGACCCAGGAGGGAACGCTCTTCATGGCACCCTTTGGGATCGATCATTCAACTAATTACAGATCCACCCAATAGTAACCTTGCCTAGCCCACATTGGACTAGTTTGCTTGCACCAATAGACACTATATGCAGGACATGTTGTGCTTCGTAGGCCTGGAATGCCCTTCACTGCCTCTTGGGCCTGCTCCATCCATCCCCAACCAGGGCCTTTCCTAGGCCTGCCTCCGCTCTTTCCTCACCTGCTGCCGCACCGCCTGGCGGAGCGGGGCCAGGAGCGCCTCGGCGGCGGGAAGGCCGTCCATACTGCCTCCAAGGCCGGGGTCTCTGGGGTGGGAAGCCTTGCGGGGCCTGCGGGCGGAGTGAAGCAGCGCGGAGGCGGCGAAGGGAAGGAAGGAGGAAGCGACGGGCCGGCGCTTGCTGAGGGCGAGAAAGAGGCAGCGGCTAAGGGGCCACGGCATGGAGAAGCAGCGCCGCCGCTGGAAAAGGACGAGGCCCGGCCCCCAGCATGATGAAATCCCCGGCCGGCTCGGCCTCCGGCTCCGCCCCGACGGAGGAAGGAGACGCCCTCTCTCCCGAGATTCGACACTGCATCAACCACTCCACGGCAGGCTTCGTTTTGGCCCTAGCGACCGTCTAGGCCGCGCCGGGTTGCTATGGCGGCGGCCCCGCAACCAATCAAATCGCCAGTGTTGAGTCCTCCCCACCAATCAAATCCCTTCATTTCCTACACTCTGCCGCTGTGGGGCGCTGGAGGCTTGAACAAAAAGGAAGGCTAATAATAATAACACGATAGCAGGCAAGGGCAAACTTGGGCCCTCCCTCCAGGTATTTTGGACTACAACTCCCACAATTCCTAACAGCCGATAGGCTGTTAGGAATTGTGGGAGTTGAAGTCCAAAACACCTGGAGGGAGGGCCCAAGTTTGCCCATGCCTCTTGTAGAGTCTCTGGAGTTTCTGGAGCACAACAACTACTTTCAAAGTAAGGACTTTATTATTATGCTTTGCAATGTGCATACATTTAATTTTGTTCCACTGGGCTTGGTCCCCATGTAAGCCGGCCCAAGTCCCTTTGGGGAGATGGGGCGGGATATAAGAATAAAGTTATTATTATATTACTATTATTATTCAGAGGCAGGATGGCCAACTGTCAGGAGTGCTTTAATTGTGCTTTTGCTACATGGCAGAAAGAAAGGGGGTTGGACTAGATGGCCCAGAGGAGGAGGAGAAAAGGAGGCACCTGAGGGAGGTAACACAAGACACACACAACACAAAAAGAAGCAAGCAAACCAAGGGCAAAAACACAGTTAGGTGGATCTGTATTTGGTTAAGCGAATGAACCCAATGGGTGATCACCAATGCTTAAAGAAGTGATGAGTGGAGTGCCATCAGCAGGGTTCCGTCCTGGGCCCGGTTCTGTTCAACATCTTTATTCCTGACTTAGATGAAGGATTAGAAAGCATGATCATCAAGTTTGCAGATGACACTAAATTGGGAGGGAGAGCCAATATTCCAGAAGACAGGAGCAGAATCCAAAACGATCTTAACAGATTAGACAGATGATTGGCCAAAACTAACACAATGAAGTTCAACAGGGACAAATGCAAGATATTCCACTTAGGCAGAAAAAAATGAAATGCAAAGATACAGAATAGGGGACGATGCCTAGCTCAACAGCAGGACGTGTGAAAAAGTTCTTGGAGTCCTCCTGGGGAGGAAGGTAAACATGAGCCAACAATGTAATGCGGCAGCTAAAAAAGCCAATGGGATTTTGGCCGGCATAAATGGGAGTCTAGTGTCTAGATCCAGGGAAGTCACTCTACCTCTCCATTCTGCAGTGGTCAGACCACACCTGGAATCACACTGTGTCCAATTCTGGGCACCGCAATTTAAGGGAGATGTTGACAAACTGTAATGTGTCCAGAAGAGGGCAACTAAAATGATCAAGGGTCTGGAGAACAAGCCCAGTGAGGAGTGGCTTAAAGAGCTGGGCATGTTTAGCCTACAGAAGAGAAGGCTGAGAAGAGACATGATGAGGGCCATGTATGAAGATGTGAGGGGAAGTCATAGGGAGGAGGGAACACATTTGTTTTCTGCTGCTCTGGAAACTAGGATGCAGAATAACAGCTTCAAAAGGAAAAGAGAACATTCGGAAGAACTTCCTCACTGTGAGAGCTGCTCAGCAGTGGAACTCTGTGTGGTGGAGGCTCCTTCTTTGAATGCGATTTTCCTGCTCTTGGCCAAATGGACTTTTTCTCAAAGGGGCATTTTGGCTCTTCCCATAAATTGCATAACCATATCATTTTAAAGTTGAGAACCACAAATACCATCACATGACAGAACTGACCATTTTGCCCATCTCTACCCAGATAATTTGCAAAAAGTCACTTACCAACCAGCTTAGAAAGCACCTGAAAATATAACCCTTTGCAACGCTTTTTTAACCCCAAGATATCTCTACCCTACACTTGAAGCCTACGTCATGTGATGAACACAGTAGGTTACCATTTCTTAAGCTAGTGTCTCAGTAGTATTTAATGAATGTGATGAAGTGGTTATGTCCCTGAGTTATCAATGTCATTTTCCTAATTGATTCTATCATAAAAGCATGGGAAAATATGTATTAAAATGCGGGACAAGTCCTGTCAACATCCACATTGATTGCTGGTGTGTCATAGCGGCCACTTGAGAAAGGAAACAGTCCCCAAGAAAGAGAGTCTTGAGTAAGCTGCAAGTTGAGGGTGAGTCAAAAGTGTGATGCTGCTACTAAAAGAGCCAATGCAATTCTAGGCCACATTCATAGCAGTCTAGTGTCCAGATTAGGCTTGGGCAAACTTGGGCCCTCCAGGTATTTTGGAGTTGGAATCCAAAACCCCTGGAGGGCCCAAGTTTGCCCATGCCTGGTGCTGACCCATACAGTGCAGTTCACCTTTGCCTAATACAGATCAGATTGTGAATAATCTTTTTTACCCATTAAACAAATAGCCTTTCCCAATCACTTTTCCTTGTCCATTGACTTTCTAATCAACAGCAAAATGTAGACAGCGAGTGAATGCAGTTTGAAACCACTTTAACTGCCATGACTCACTGCTATGAGATCCAAGTATTTCTACTTTATCTGAGGCACCAGCACTCTGAAATTCACTTCTGGGGATCACAACCAGACACAGTGAAGACATGTACCCTTGCGCTTTGCTACTCTGCTGCAGAATACACATGCCCAGTGTGGAATACATCCCACCACATTAAAACAGTGGATGTGGCTCTTAATGAGACATGCCACATTATCACAGGATGTCTATACCCCACACCACTGGAGAAATTATACTGTTTAGCCAGTATTGCACCACCCGACATCTGCATGGAGCAATTAAAGGACCAAGGCATTGACATCTCTGGCCCATCCTCTGTTTGGATATCAGCCAGCAAGCCAATGCCTTAAATCAAGAAACAGCTTCCTAAGATCCACAGAGATACTCCCAGGAACACCTCAGCAAGCAAGAGTCCAAAAGTGGCAGGCTAAAACCCGGAACCTCAAGCCATGGATGATACTGAATGAGACACTCCCTCCTGGGCACACAGAAGACTGGGCAACCTGGAAGGCGCTGAACAGACTGCACTCTGGCACCATGAGATGTAGAGCCAACCTTAAGAAATGAAGCCACAAAGTGGAGTCCACGAAATGCGAATGTGGAGAAGAGCAAACCACAGACCACCTATTACAATGCAGCCTGAGCCCTGCCACATGCACAATGGAGGACCTCCTTATAGTGACACCAGAGGCACTCCATGTGGCCAGCTTCTGGTCAAAGAACATTTAGTATAATGCCAAGTTTTTAACTTTGCTTGTATTTTTAAATGCATTGCAACTGTACTCTCCATTCACTTCTGACATGATAAATACCAGCACTCTTTGGCAGAGAAATCTAAAGACCTTGCAAAACCACAGGTCACAGGATTCCATAGCTTTAAGCCATTGCAATTAAAATGGTTCCAAGCAGCATTAAATCTACAATGTAGATGCACCCTCTGAGATCCAAAGAATCGTTATGTCATGTCAGAATCGAACTCGCAGCTATCAGGAGGTACTCGATTCCAGAATCAGCTGCATCATCCCAGTTTATATAGGTTTACCTCTTCAAGCTATGTGAAGTAAAAACATTTGAAAGGGTTTCGAAAACACGGCTGTCCCAGCTTTTGGAAGAGTAGGACTTATTATTCCACTGCCTTTTTCCAAACAGTTAAAACAGCTGGAAAAATAAGTTTAAGGAGGAGGAGACTTTGACGTCTCCAGAAGGCAGGGGAATTATTTTGGGTTTGTGATGCGCTCAGTTGATTTGCATTAAAAAAAAATAAGTTCCCACCCAGAGAGGTTATGTAACTGTCGATGTGAAGCAGGCAGTCGGTCCCGCTAGAGGGCAGGAAAGCTTCCTTTTCTCTGGCAATGTCAGAATTCCTCTTTTTTCCGCCCCCACATTGTATAAACCCTTCTTTGCCCTGCAATGAGGCCTCTATGGTGTTTAATATTCCATCTGGCTGAGTTTTTATTAAATCCTCCCTTTCTCGACTTCTCTCTTCCCGCCTCGACAAAATCCACAATGTGTGCCAGTGTTTCCACGCTCGGGTGCCGCAGAGGAGAAGTTGCTCTCGAGATGCCAAAGACATCCCTTTTGCAGATGCAACAGATCCTCTATATGTGTGCTTGTGCCCTTCAAGTCGCCTATTGACTTACTGCATCCCATGAATTTCATAGGGTTTTCTTAGGCAAGGAATACTCAAGGGTGGTTTTGCCAGTTCCTTCCTCCAAAATACAGTAGGTATGCATTGGTGGTCTTTCATCCAAGTACTGTCCAAACTGACCCAGCTTAATTTCCAAGATCCGTGAGAATCTGGTGCCTTTACGATATTTACTCTGTTGAATTGATAGGTAAGGATGAACAATTGACTCAATGGAAAGAAGGAGATAGAAACTTATGGTTGTTCCTTTTGGGCATGCCTTTTGTGTTTTAAAGAGGGAAAATTGGGGTATGGTCTAGAAGCACCCTCAATTTCTTGTGCAGGGCACCATGGTTCCCTTCCAACACACATAGATTAGATACCAACAAGAATAGCACTACAATAACAAATGGATGAGGTTATGACAAGGAGATACTGCTTCTCATAAAACTGCCTTTCAGGAAGAACTGGTGCTTTTTACCAATATGCACCCCAAATGAGCGAGGAGCATATTCCACAGGACTCGCAGCTGCATGGGTCATATCACACTGCAAAAGCATCATCACAATTCCTGTCATGTCAAGGGGTGCATCTACACTGTAGAATGAGTGCATTTTGACATCACTTTAATTGCCATGGCTGAATGCTATAGAATCGTAGGAGATGTAGTTTTACAAGGCTTTTAGCCTTCTCTGCCAAAAAGTTCTGGAGCCTTACAAACTATAAGTTCAGAGTGAAATCTGGAGCAGATACTCCACTCTTGTTAATATGGGAGCCATTGCCTACCACTGTAATTTCATCTTTATGAGCAGCTGAGCAGACAGATGTGCCAAATGTAAACACAGCCTCAGGGGGAGAACAGATGGCATACAAAATAGCATACATCATCTTGCCCAAATACAAAGTCTTCACCTGCCTATGAAAGTATAGCAAAGAGAACACCTGTCTAGTTTATCTAACAAGGTACCTCCAGCACCTTGGGGGAGCCAGAGAATGCCCATGTTCATACCAGATGTACTTGTGAGAATGGAGGGATACAGAAGAGGATCTTCCCAGAAGATCTCAAGGCATAGGCAGGCTCATGGATGGGGATGGGGTCCTTCAGATCATCTGGACCTAAATGTCTGAAAACACACTGGCCTCAGAAGGAGTGAAGAAGAGACGTGGCCAGCTACATTCTGCATAAGATCACAAGAAAATAAAAGGTCCTCCTTTTATTGCAACTGCCACTGCCTTGTCCTCAGAGAGAGAGAAGAGGCAGTGAGAGATAGATAAATAGATGCTTTTTCGAAAAGAAATCACTGAATGATAAGCTGGGGTCTCCCCATTGCACCCGGGTACATATTTTGTTATTGGCACCTTCAGAAATGCAGGATTTGGAGTTTTTAGGTTGCCTTTCCCAAGCTGACACTGTTCAGAATTATGGATAGCTTCCTTAAGATTCAGACTGAAACCTGGACTGAGATTATAATGCAGCACCCATCACCCTTTGCTGAGTCTAGTGCAGTGGTTCTCAACCTTCCTAATGCCACAACCTTTTAATACAGTTCCTCATGTTGTGATGACCCCTAACCATAAAATTTTGTTGCTACTTCATAAGTGTCATTTTCCTACTGTTATGTAATGAAAATATCTGGTATCCAGGATGTATTTTCATTCACTGGACCAAATCTGGCACAAATACCCAATACTCCCAAATCTGAATACTGGTGGGCGTGGGGGGGGGGGGTTGATTTTGTCATTTGGGAGTTTAATTGCTGGGATTTATAGTTAACCTACCATCAAAGAGAATTCTGAACTTCAGTAACGATAGAATTAAACTCCTATGCCCAACAGAAAATACTGGAAGGGTTTGGTGGTCATCCCTATTCAGCCATGACTAAACAACCTTGGAGTTGTAGTTCACCTACATCCAGAGAGCACTTTGGACTCTAAGCAATAATGGATCTGGACCAGACTTGGCATGAATACTCAATATGCCCAAATTTGAACATTGATGGAGTTTGGGGAAAATAAACTTGACATTTGAGAGTTGTACTTGTTGGGATTTATAGTTCACCTACAATCAAAGGGGTTTCAAAGACCATTAGAAATATGTGTTTTCTGATGGTCTTTGGTGA
Source organism: Anolis carolinensis (assembly GCF_035594765.1). Classification (NCBI taxonomy): domain Eukaryota; kingdom Metazoa; phylum Chordata; class Lepidosauria; order Squamata; family Anolidae; genus Anolis; species Anolis carolinensis. The sequence continues at coordinate 113,351,089 of NC_085846.1, read as the reverse complement.
CATCCCCCTTGTGACCCCCCCCCCAAGGGGTCCAGACCCCCAGATTGAGAAATGCTGGTCTAGTGGAAGATTAGGAGGAAGGATGCTGATGTTTAGGGTTTGATTTTTCCTTTTTCTGAGGCTGAGAGTAAATAGCACAAGGTTATTTAGTCATGGCTGAACAGGGATGCAAACCTTGGTCTCCAGAGCCATCAGCCCAAAGTTCAAGCCCTTATCCCCTTCTGGCTTTGTATCTCACAACAAAATGTAACTTCATTATGCCTTAGTTATTGCAAGAGTACATTAATTACAAATGAAATTCTTCCAGACATGTATCCCTACGTCTATTCTATATTCCCTTAATTCTCCTTGCCCTAAAATGTGTTATGTTAAGCTCAGTTTAACCCAGATGCTGCCTGCTTTCCAAGTCCGTATGCATCACAATGAACTTAAACTCTCCAAACTCTTTAATGTAAGAAAATCCAAATTAGTATTGATCAGGATTCTTGATTTTTCTTTCTTTTTATTAATGAACACTCTGCAGATCATATTAAAATTAATTTAAAAGATCGAGCCACGGTAATGGCTCTTGGCTGCGGCACCTTTGAAACAGTTTGGATTTAACTGTCGGTGGTAATATATATGCATGACTCAACTTTCTATAAATAAGCGCAGGGCCATTATCAGCAGCCAAGCAGAAATCATTGTGAAAGGCAAAAAAAATATATGTGTGACACTAATTTGGGAAGGGTCTTGGGCCTGAACCTCAAATGACAATACAGAAATGAATCAAACCTCTCCAGAAACAACCCTTTTGATCACCAAATTACTTTGTGTATACACCAGTATTAAAGTTTCCAGGTTAAGACTATCTCATGTTCTGAGATTTCAGTGCCAACATAAGGACATGATGCCAGAAGAGATGGCCAGGTGATGTTACAAGGTGACATTAACCCCTGTAATGTAATTAACATATCATCTAACATTCCACAGATTAAAACTGAGATAAATACATATTTGTTAGTGACTGTCCCAATTTGTCATTATCTGTCCCACTTTTTCAACCTCTTTTTAAAAGTCCCAGTTATTCTCCTTTCTTCCTGCTTTCCTCCTTTGTTGTTATGATGGCACGCCCAAGCCTTTGGGAGAAACTATAGTATTTGGCTTTACTCGGGGGCTATCTGTATACCTTCTGTTAAGATCAAGACCTTTAACCTACAGAGGCCCTTTAGCAATGTCAAAAGATAACCAAAATGAGTTTACTGAAAACAAGATGAATAAAGGGTTAACTCCATCAGAAAGTATTCTAAAATAGCTTAAAACAATACATTACAAAAGGAGATTTTGCTGGTTGCAGTCATCTCTCTGGAGTCCTTGAAAGTCATTTGCCTCTGATGCAAAGCGATGATTTACACACTGGTACTTGTAAGCTGTCTCGATCTTCTACTTTGTGAAACTTGGGCAGACCAAAAGCTTCTGTTGTCTCTGAGGCTAGTGGTATATGAATACTGCTGAATGCAGGTGCTAAGGATGCCTGGTTTGGATTGCCTGAGCCTAGGGTTACCAGACAATGATCAGGCCTCAAGTCTCTGTAGCTCTACTGCAGAAAAAAGGAGGAGTCTAGCAAGAGAGCTCTATACAGGCAAATGGAAGAGACCAACTAACACTGGCCTCTAGCGGGATCTGTGCTCCACCCAAAACTAATACAAAGTGAGGTATCTACACTATTGGGAAAACCTATAAACAGAGGGAACTCAAGCAAAAGAGAGGAAAAGGCAGAGCCAAGACTTCACAGTTGTCATCTTTCTTCAGTGGGTGCTAAGTCCATAGACGTATTTTGCACTCAGGTTACATTAATACTGGAGTATGAATGCAGTTTGACACCACCTGAACTGGCGTGGCTCAAGGCTATGGAATTCTTGGAATTGTAGTTTTACAAGGTCTTTTACCTTCCTTCCCAAAGACTACTGGTTCCTCACCAAATTGCAACTGATTTTCATCTTTGTTTTCTACCAGAAAGACAGTCCTAAAAGCCGTCCTTGTGTTACAGTACTCTGGTACCTGCAAAAATGAATCATCTTTTCCAAAGGTATGTGGACTGGAGCTTTCCAAAGCTTGCCCTTTGGATGTCTTAAATCACAGTATTAGATTATAATAAATTCTGAAAGCCAAAATTTAATATGCTTTTATCAAACTTTGCTGAAGTTATAAAGCTTTTTCTTAGATCAAGGATCACTGTGTGAGCTCTGCAGTCACACACACATTCATTCTCACTTAAAGGTCATTTTCAAATTCCTTATAAATCTCAAAAGGCCATTTGACTATGGCAGTAGAGAACAAACTACAAATCCCAAGTTTCTGCAATATTGAGCCATGAGAGTTAAGCATGCCAAACTGCACCAATTCTACAGTATAGATGCACCCGCAATTTGGTAACTTCAAGCAAACATTAACTGGCCGTTGTATCCAACTATCCATGCTTCCTGCAAACTATATCTCATTTGCTTCTGCCCTACTCATACCCTGCAGTCTGCTGCAAAATTGATATCTAATATTCTTGTATATTCCCAAGTACTTTTCCTTTCTCTCTTCAATTTTCTCCTTAGGCACTACACAATTTACTGCTGTCTTTGTAGCCGAGAAGATAAATGAATACCAATGTGATTTATGAACTGCGCATCAGGGACCTATTTGTTTAGGTTGTTTGAGCTGGGTGGGCACAACATGGAAAAAAATAAAGAGGAAAATCTCAGCATTAGAAGTGGGGTGAATTAGGCACAGCATTCTTGTCCAAAATATCTGGGTCTGGTGGGTGTATGTTTAGAGGTATTTGTCTTCTGATCTCTGTGTATATCAGATAGGAAACTGTGGAAGACAACAGGACCTTGGGAAGCTTTACAGGGCCACCCATCCATACACTGTTGTTGTTGCTGCTGCTGTTTACCTTTAAATAATTTCCAATGGCAAACCCAAAAGCAAACCAAGACATGGTTTTCCTGTCAGTATTTGTTCAGAAGAGGTTTGCCCTTGCTTTCCTCCAAGGCAGAGAGAGTGAGATTTGCCCAATGTCACCCAATGAGTTTCCATGTCAGATCAGGGATTCAAACCTTGGTCTCCAGCATCACAGTCCAATGCTTAGCAACTAGACCATACTCTTTTTCATTATTCAGGTAAGCTTTGGGTAACCAAACTCACTGAAAATGGGATGTCCATTTTCCATAAGGAAGTACTACCTTGTGTTTCACTTATGCAAAAAGTAATTCTTATTCACCTGGTGTTTTAGCTTCATATGTGCCATTTAGTTGTCAGCATAATAACAACAACAACAACTTTATTTTTATACCCCACCTCCATCTCCCCGAAGGGACTCGGGGTGGCTTACATGGGGACAAGCCCAAGTGGTTACAGTCATTGTAATAAAACACATCAAAATAAAATGAAAACAGATCAATAAAACATAATAAAATCACATCAAAAAAATCACATCAGCAGTCTAGTATCTCATTCATGAAGAGAAAGGCAAGATAAAAAGAGAACGACAACTGTATCTGTTGTTAGACCTAACAAGACCAGGTTGGCTGAATCAATGGCATTTACTTAGCTGTGGACTCACCATTCAGTTGCGTAGGATTTCTACAGGTGTGGACTATTACGTGGTTGTGTTACAAGCAACACCTGCTGAAATTCCTGCTCCTGTGCAACCATTAGAGGTGGAGGAGCCTTTTTCAGTTTTTATTCTGGCAACTTTAGACCCTTTGAGTGATTTTTCCGCCCAATGTGCCAAAAGTCACCAAGAGGGTTTACATGGCCAAGCAGGGATTCGTACACTGGTCTCCAGAGTTGTAGAAATTTGTCACCACTTTAACTGCAATGGCTTAATGCTATGGAATCCTAGGATATGTAGCTGCACCAGCTCTCTTTCGCAGAGAAGGCTAAACACCTTGCAAAATTGTATCTCCCAGTATCTCATATCATTGAGCCACAGTAGTTAAAGTGGTGTCAAAAACTAGATTCATTCTACACGGTAGATGCAGCTTCTATGCTCTGCTGCCCTGCCTGTTGCATGGCATCCATTATGAAAGTATGCTCATGTAGAGATAATGGACTTTGGCACCACTTTAACTTTCATGGTTCGATGCTAAGGAATATTGGGAAGTATATTTTTTGGTGAGGCGCCAGCACTCTTTATGTAACAGAGTAGATTTTTTTTTCATGTTAGAAGCAACTTGAGAACATACTGCGAGTCACTTCTGGTGTGAGAGAACTGGCCGTCTACAGAGACATTGCCCAGGGGATGCCCAGATGTGTTACCAGCCTGCTGGAAGACTTCTCTCATGTTCCCGCAAGCTAGAGCTGACAAACGGGAGCTCACCCCATCTCACGAAATCAAACCAGCACCCTTCAGGTCAGCAACCCAACTTTCAGGTCAGCAGTTCAGCTGGCACAAAGGTTTAACCCATTGTGCCACTGCGGCTCCTATAGTAGATGTTGTAAACTTCAATTCCCAGAATTCCATAGCATTGAGCCATGGCATTACGTGTGGTGCGAAACTGCATTAATTCTACAATGTGAATGCACTCTCAGTCAGCTATGTGGACAATTTTGAATTTTAGTGTATTCTGGATTTCAGAACTCTGGATAAGGAATGTTCCTGTGATGCCTCATGGGCCTTGTAGTCCCGTTCCTAGTGTCACTGTGGCAGATGAGGATGAAAACATGGGGTTTTCTCCGGATCAACAACAGCCGGACTCTTTCAAGATGCCTGATGTTGATGTTCTTGCCCAAAAGCCAATTAAAACCGACCTTGAACAGCTCTCACCTCCCTTCGCTAGGAGACATTCCTTTACTGCAGACAGGGGAGTTAAAGAGCGGGTTCGCAGGAGTTTAAGAATTGCTGCCAAACAAGACACTGATTAGCCATGTTTCCCCTGGGAAAATCCAGAGAGTCTCACATCTGCAAAGTTAGGTTTCGTTCCCTGTTCTCTAGGGAAAGAGGATGCTGAACACCTGTTTGGCGGGAAAACGAGACCCCAATATAGGTGCCTGGCACGTTAGAATTGTTGCGGAGTCAACTGAGCAGCTTCAGAAGCAACTTCGTGTTTCCAGCCTTGTGTGGACTTCGCAAAGTCCGCAACCCCAGTTCCTTGCTTCCCGGATCAAGTATTCAAGATTTGTCTAGCCTTGATTTTAGCCACGGACCTTGTTCTTAGAATCTCCGTTTCGCCTTGTTCCTAGTCACGGACCTTGTTTAATGATTCAAGTTTGTTTCCAGCCTTGTTCTCAAGCTACCTTGGACTTCAAAGACTCTGGACATTTTCCCCACACTTTTGCCTGGCAATAGTGTGTGTTTCGGTTATTGGATATAAAACTTTGAACTCTAATATCAATTATTGGGCAATACATTTTTGGACTTTATTTGACCTCATTTGATAGGTCAGCTTCTGAACTATATTCTACACTTGTTTTTATTACTTTTATATATTTACTTAATAAAGATATTAGATAGATATTGGCCTCTGCGTCTGGTTCTTGGTGCTCCGTTGCCACGGGCGTGACAGTTCCAAGGTGGTTGTTTTTAGAGCAAAATAGTCCATGTTTCATATTGCTTCTCCGTGCTATTATGTTCTGTCCACTGAATTTAAGTGCACTATAAAATGATGCTTTGGTGTGTTTCTGAACCAAACTCATAGCGATTATGGAGGAACGATAAGGGTGGAGACCCGATCTCTCCAAAATCCCTCGAAGGCCTCTCCTTCAAACGTAGGGACAGATTAGCCATTGATTTCCACAGGATATTCCATGCCTGCCCGGCCTGCCTTTCTTCCTATTTATTTCTTGTTGCAGGATGTGGAACCCTTTTAATAACGCATTTACGAGCATCGCACCTCGCCTACTCTTCCTTTCACTCTGCTGGCTGCCACCCTCCTTCTGTTCCGGCCACCTCAAACCGGGTCCTCCCAGCCTCCCAGACAGTCCCATTTTGCTGGATTTGAGCAATGTATTGCTACAACGCACTCAGGTGTCTGCGTCGGAAAATGACCCCACATTTGTAATGTGGTTTTGTTTCTGCCAAGCTCAAAATAAACTGGATTTAGAAGTTGGGGGAGGCAATCTGAAACTGCACTTGAACCAGGCTTGATGCAATTTACTCAGCCTTCTAATTTCCTTCCCAAAGGATTCATTTTCAGAAGTGCTTCATGAATCGTTTGGCACGATTGCATTATATGGGCTCCTTCTCGAGCTAATGCTTTCTTTCAACCAGCATCGCACCAATTCTTTGGAGTTGTAGTTTTACAAGAACTTTAGGCTTCTCTGCCAAAGAATGATGTACCTCCTAAACTACAAATCCCAGGATTTCATAGCATGGAGACATACCGGTAGCAATTAAACTGTAGTAAATCTGAATTCATTCAACAGTATAGATGCACCCACAGATGTAGCTCTAAAATCCTACCTTGGACCTAAAGCCAATTTTGAATGCTATGATTGCTGCTTCTTCTATCCTGGCATGCCTTTTATAAAATGGATTACAAGAACACAGGGAACCATATTCTACTCCGCATGTGTTTCAATCCATGTGACTCTTGCTGAGGAATGAATAGAAAAATGTTGAATTCTCTGTTTACCTTAGACATGCCTGTCATTTCTTAATAGTTTGTAGAAAACACTCTCTGCAGCTCTTGGAATGCGTTCAGGCTCTTCATTTGGAACAGCAGGAGTTCACTTTGGCAGGAGCTCCAGCTATTAAAGCACCTTTAGAGTAAGTACATGCAAAAACATCAAAGTGCATTTGAGTAGTTTATCATCCAAGGTGCATCTGTACTGCAGAATTAATACAGTTTGGCCGCACTTCAACTGCCATGGTTCTATACTATGGTATTTCAGGATCTGTAGTTTGGTGAAGCACCAACATTCCAGTGGAGAAGGCAAAAGACTTTGTTAAAGAACAACTCCTAATGGAGTGCAGTGTGGTTTCCACGCTATATGACCATGTTCTAGCAGCATTTGTTCCTGATGTTTCACCTGCATCTGTGGCTGGCATCTTCAGAGGATGTGATGGTGGTAAAGCAAGTGGAGTATATATATACCTGTGGAATGTTCAGGCTGGGAGAAGAACCAATGTCTATTAACCAAGGCGAAGGGTGCAATTAGCAAGCCTGATTTGCAAGTGGTTGAGGCCTGGTTACTGCAGGCAGATGCCCTCACTATTGACTATCTAATCTTTTTAGTTACACGCATGCAAATGGATGGATCCCATTCAACCAATGTACTCCGAAATACTACACTCTCAAGTTCCAGCTGCCTTGAAACTGTGTCAAACGGTCAATGTAGATGTGGTTTAGGTGGCCTTGGTTGGCCTGTCATCACTCAAAGGTCTTTTCTTCTGCGTTCAGGTTTTGAAAGTGACCTCTTTCACTGCAGATCAGTATGCGAAAGCAATCCTCCGAATGAGAGCGGCGAAGCACCATCCATGCATGGAAGAGTCTATTTCCCCGTCAAATGCTTCTCCCCTGCTGTTTGACTGCCAGCCTGATGGGACGGTGACTGTCGTAAAGAGTCCTTGATCGGTTGACATCCCTTTTGTATTATTTGCACTACAGATTTGTGCGCAATCCATTGTTGTTGTCTTTTACCATTTCTTCAAAAATTCAGTGTAGAAGCTTCAAATGTATTGCTGCACAACAGAGCAAGGATTTCTCATTTCTCCCATGAAATCCATTTCCTTTGGCCTGGTTCTCGGCTGCTGCTGGTGGGTATCGATTCAAAATGCACCCAAGTAAGTCCACAATCCTGCAATCCCAAGCCACGGCTGATATTTCCTTTGCTATTGTCACGGTTTAATGATCCAAGTATCAAAAGAACTGATGGGAGCTCCCGGGACGATGGAAGCAGAATAAATGGTGAAAGAAAACACAGGCAGATTGGTTTAATGATTTCTAGGATTTACACAGGATTAAGAATTCAGATCACTTTTTTTCTTCAAAGAATAATAGAGAAGTTATGGGGGTTCATGAGCTAAGCCTAGTAGTGGCTGACAGATGGGCAGCAAATCCACTCCAGTGGGTTACTTTGAGTTTTCTGGGCGGTATGGCCATGTTCCAGAAGCATTCCCTCCTGATATTTCACCCACATCTATGGCAGGCATCCTCAGAGGTTGTGAGGTCTGTTGGAAACTAGGCAAGTGGGGTTTATATCTATCTGTGGAATGTCTAGGATGGGAGAAAGAACTCTTGTCTGTTGGAGGTAAGTGTGAGTGTTGCAATTGGTCAGCTTGATTAGTGTTGAATGGCCTTGTAGCTTCAAAGTCCGGCTGCTTCCTGCCTGCAGGAATTCTTTGTTGGGAGGTGTTAGCTGTCCCTGATTGTTTAATGTCTGGAACCTCTAACAACCACAACTTGAACAACCACCATGTCAGACTACACAGAGAAGCCATTGAAATCCACAAACAGGTGGACAATTTCAACAGAAAGGAGGAAACCATAAAAAAAAACCAAAATCTGGCTACCAGTATTAAAAAAAACCTCTAAAATCAGGACAGTAAATAAAGAACAACACTCAGAAAATTCCAGACATGAAACAATTAGGGCCAGCTAACACCTCCTAACAAAGGATTCCCCCAGGCAGGAATCAGCTGGACTCTGAAGCTACAAGTGATTTTTTAAAAAGGTCCCACCTGTCACTCACATGTCCAGATTTATAATAATGTAGAATTGTTTGGTTCCTTTCTTCCTGGAATATATAAAAAATAACACACAAACATTGACTTTATTATGATAGAGGAAAAGGCTGGGAATGTTGCAAAAATGTCCCGTAGCAAAACACAGCTGAATACACATTCCTTGAGGCTGCCAGGTTTTGCTTTAAAAGAATGAGTTATTTCAAGATCTGCTTGTATGATAGCAGCACGCATTTAAGCCCCGCTGTTGGGTTTGTTTCCTTGTGGCTGGAAAATTGTAACCTGGCTGTTGTTATGCCATAGTGAAGCGAATGGCAAACCAGTTGTAATTCTGCAAGAACTTTAGTCCTTTCTTCCAAAGAGTGCTGGTGGCTCGCCAAAGTACAGCTCCAATACTTTCATTGCATTCAGCCATGGCAATTAAAGTGGTGCCAAACTGCAGTAATCCTACAGTGTAGATGCATCGGTGTCATGCTGGGACGCTTCACCTTTGATGTCATTGCAACTTAACTACCTCGTGTGATAAGGTCCAGAAACAACAGCAGCTCCAAAGCAACGTGTTCCGGACAATTAAGCCTACGCTCAGATGGAGCAAAACAAGAAAGAACCACAAGCTGATATTTAGGGAGAGGAAAGCTGTCATTTCTAGATTAATTGATAGGGATCATAAAGAGCCTGCAAAACTGGATAAGCCTATCAGGCTCCAGTAGGGCACAGCAGACGATAAATCAGAGCGTTCAAAAAGATCTTGGAGTGTGAACCATTTCAGTTCATCTTGCCATATGTAAACTGCCTTTCAAACAGCATGTAAGCCAATTTTGTGGAAAGCAACTTCAGTCATGGCATAAGATACATCTACACTGTAGAAGTAATGTGGTTTGGCATCACTCTAACTGCCATGGCTGTATGCTATGGGATTCGAGGAGTTGTAGTTTGATAAGGAGAAAGGAAGAGTACTGGTTTTATTTACTGACCAATGAGTTTGAAGCCCACGGAATATTTGAATGGCTTTATCTTTAAATGTATTGTGTGGTGATTCATCTCTGAGACCTTACAACATATTCTTGTATGGTGATCAGCCTTGTAAAAAGCTTCTAGATCAGGCACTGGCAAACTTTGGCCCTCCAGGTGTTTTGGACTTCAGCTTCCACAATTCCTAACAGTTTGTAGGCTGTTAGGAATTGTGGGAGTTGAAGTCCAAAACACCTGGAGGGCCAAAGTTTGCCCATGCCTGTTCTAGAGCTTTGAGAGGTTTTTTTTTCCTGAACTGGAGTTTGCCACAACTGAAGTAAGCTGAGAACAACGGAGTGAAGGGGGAAGAGAAACCTGGACATTTTGAAAGCACTGATGGGATGTCAGAGGATTAAACTGGAATTTTCCCTACAAAATTGGGAAAGTTGGAGAGTATGTCACCATGACTCAAGTCATTTCACTGTAGCCATCCACCCCAGAAGAAAGTGAAAGATAATCTACAAACCATTTTGCCAGAGGGAAATGTGTTTGTTATAATCGTAGAGCTGGAAGAGACCACAAGGGCTATTCAGTCCAACCCCTTTCTGCCAAGCACAACACAATCCAAGCACCCCTGATGGATGGCCATCTGCTTAAAAACCTCCAGAGAAGGAGATTCCGCCAGGCCCCCAGGCAACTTATTTCTTTGTTTTGTTTTGTTTGTTCATGTCTGAAACTACAAGTCGCTTCTCGTGTGAGAGAATTGGCTGTCTACAAGGACGTTGCCCAGGGGATGTCCAGATGTTTTACCATCCTTGTGAGAGGCTTTTCTCATGTCCCTGCATGGGGAGCTGGAGCTGACAGAGGGAGCTCACTTGCTCTCCACAGATTTGAACTGTCCTGCCACCGCAAGGGTCTAACCCATTGTGCCATCTGAGGCTCCATTCCACTGTTGAACATCTCTTCTTACCATCAGGAAGTTCACCCTAATTTTTAGGACAAATATGGCTCCATATTTTCTTGCTTTCATTTATTGATTCTCTCCTGGAGCTAAGGTAGCATTATTAAGAGGTCTCTCAGTCGATCCAAGGCCCTGGCTCTTCCAGGATAAAATCTGAGACCATCCCTTGGTTTGAGATGCTACGATGGAAAACTTAGGAAGAGCTCAAAATGGCCAAGGACCATTATATCTTAGGGACCGCCTCATTCCTTTTTTTCATCAGTGGTCACCTCGATCCTCCCAGGAAAATCTCTTATACGTACTGGGCCCTTTTCAACCTATGCTCCAATTCTGTGGAACTCATTGCCTCCATATGTTAGAGCAATGTCGAAGTTGCAACCTTTTGTAAAAGCGCTCAAGACTTGGCTGTTTGGTTATGCATTTAAGTAAATCAGATCTGATTTGCCAAATAGTCACTGTTGAATGTTTTTATGTTGAATGTTTTATATTGTGGAATGATATTTTAAATTGTAAGTCGCTCAGAGCACTCTGGTGGAGAGCGACTAATTAAGAAATAAAGTGAAGTGAAGTGAAGAAGAAGGAAGGGAACGCTTGACCCATGAAACTGGATTCAGTCCACCGCTGCATTAATGGTGTTGCTAAAATCCATTGCTTCCCATAGGGGAAGCTTTGTGGAAAACTTTATCATTTTCCTGAACAGCCAATATTTTCTAGCCCAGTGGGTTCATTTATCTTCCGTGATTTGTTTGTGACCAGTATTAGATTGACCCTGCCTGGCTTTCTGATCAGCCCAAGCTTGAAGACGCCATGATTTGTAGTTTACTTTTGATTAATTTGCTATTGGTCCAGCATGACTTTAGAGCTGGATAGACCTGAAAGGCATTATCCAACCGATTTTGGCATGGAAGTTCAGCACCTTGGATAATTCATTCACACCCCACTGACATGAAAGTTTGTGGCGGCCATTGTAGGGGAGAAAAGGGGTGTAAAGTTGATCTGGATTCCTTTTGTGGAAGCAAAATTTGAGCCAGAGAGGAGTGCAGAGATTTTGACTTCTTTGTGAATATTTCCAGGTGTCACTGCATGGAGGATTTGCCTGTTGTTTCGGTGTCTGCTTGTTTTCCTTTAAGGTCCCCAATTTTGTCCAATTTTCTGGCATTTTGGTTACAATATTGTGGTATGTTGTGGTATAGGAAGAGGTGACACCACCCCTGGGGATGGCACTGGTTGGAACTGGAGCAAGCAGATCATACCTGGATCCCAAACCTGTAAAGGTTGGCACCAGCCTTCGCTTTTCGCTGTGCTCAGAAACAGGCTAGTCATCACTAATTTAGCTAGGGATATGAGAAATGGGAGCGCATTATAAATAATGAAACTTTGAAGCACGGCAGCTCTATTTTTGCACTGGGATCATTAAGCCGTTCCACTCTCCTGCTCAGAGATCAAACTGCATAGATCTCCAAACAGAGCCGGCTGTCTAAACTCCGGCAACTTCAAGGCTGTTTTCCTTCTCGCCAGCTAAACTGGTGGCTGGGAGAATGTCTGGAGAATCTCTTCTGTGGGTCTTTGTGAGTTTGTTATCTAGCAACATAGAGAATGCACAGACACCCATTTACATCTTCTTATGTACTGGAAAATCTTGTCTTTTTGGTGCAGTTGAGTTCCTGGGTTCATACTGAGACTGATAAAAGTGCAGGGAGTCCGCTCCAGGGGTCATCATTGGAAACCAGAGGATGTGTTTTAATGGGGGCTGATGTAGAATTATAGTGTCTCAGAGCTCGAAGGATCCCTAAGGGTCATGCATTCAGAAGAGGAAAGGGGGCAGGGAAGTGTTCATGAATCTGAGGGTGAGTTGGAATCTGAGGATGAGATTTTGCAAGTACCCACATTTCAGGAGAGGCAAAAGGAAACAGAGCAGAGAAGTCATTCAGCTAGAATAGCTGCCAGAAATGCAGCTGAGTAATTAGGAACTGCCCTAGCTGCTGTGGGGGAACTCAGGGCTATAAATCAGAAGCAGGTGCAGTCAGCTTTTGCTGGTAACAAACTGACTCTAAAGCCTAAGCTTTCGCTCCCCTTGTGCCTGCTTCGAGTCTGCATCTGGGAAACTGCTCCTAAGGATTTATTGCTGTTTCTTTGTCTGAAGTAAGACTGCTACTTTATTTGGAAATTGATCAAAGACTTCAGCACTGTGTTTGCCCTAAGACTTTGCTTTCTTTTGCATTATACTGCTGAGTGGGCTATTCTTTATGTTTTGCTGAAGTAAAGCAGTTTTCATTTACTTACCACATTGTTTTAAGGCTATTCTTGAAAGACAAAACAGGACAATGCAGTCCAATGCTATGCCATGCAAGAATACATCATCAAAACCTTCCTGACAGATGGACAACCTGCCTCTGTTTAAAAACCACCAAAGAAGGATCCACCAGACTCCCATGCAGCATATTCCACCACTGAACAACTGCAGAGGGCTTTACATTGAAGGAAAGAGAAGACAAATGTTGTTATTATGGGCTGTCAAGCTGGTTTGAGAGAACACCAAGAAATCCTGTTATTAACAGCAGCTCTTTTTTATTAAGTTGATCCATCTGTAACACTCTTTTGCTGCTCAAAAATAACTCAAGAGAGAAAATAACTAGGTCATTCTGGCATGGCCTTCCACCAGTCACGGATGGACGACATTTCATAGCCAGCATCACATTGCAGAAGGGCAGGTCCCTGGTGAAATAAATGGAGCTTATTTTGTGGTCATGTTAGCTGAGGAATTCCGGGATTTCTTCCCCTCAAAACTGACTATTCCAACTTTTTGTTTTGTTTTAGAAGAAGTGTTAATTAAGAAGGATAACAAGGGTTTCCCAAAAGCCAATGGACAAATTTCCCACAAAATAGTCTTGTCCCAGATTGCCAGGAAAGGGGCACGATACTGCCCAGTCCCCCTTCTGAGTTAGAATAATAGAATCCTAGAATGGGGAGAGACCCCAAAGGTCATCCAGTCCAACCCAATTCTGTAATGCAGGAAGATACCATCCAAGCCCTCCTGACAGATGGCCATCCAGCCTCTGTTGAAAAGGCAGTAGCATATTCCATTGTTGAACAGCTCTTACAACCAGGAAGTTCTTCATAATGTTTATGTGGAATCTCTGAAGAGGCCTTCCCCGTTTTAAACCTCTGAAGCCAGTTTCTGTAATGAGGTTCAGAGGCGAGGAGATGAAAGATACAACATTTTTTTCATACAACAGACTTTAATTTGCAAAATAGAGATCTGTGGGCAGCATGAAAAGGAGGTGCCACTCTGGGATGCAGCTAGGTTGGGGTTTTATAGGATTTCCAAGGACATTTCACACCTTCCCAAAATCCTTTTTGCCACGCTCTCCTTCCTTTCCGTTCCCCTTTTATCCTCCCATGGTACCATCAATTTAGATGCTTATCAAAACAGTTCAGGAAAGCACAGTTTCCCAATTACAGGTCATTCAATATATCAATATACCATCTGGGCTTTTCCCCTTCTTTTGAACCATTAATTTTAGTCCAATCCCTCAAACATTATTTTGTTTGAACTGTTTACATCTAAGACTTCAGAAAACAGGGGAATTCCTGACAGTAAACAATCAGTGCCAGCTAACACCTCCTAACAAAGGATTCCCTTAGGGAAGCAGCTAAGCTTTGAATCTGCAAGGCCATTCAATGCTAATCAAGTTGGCCAATTGCAACAATCACACTTTCCTCAATCATACAAGAGTTTTTTCTCCCAGCCTGGACATCCCACAGATACATAAACCTTACTTGCCTAGTTTCCAAAGACTTCACAACCTCTGAAGATGCCTGCTACCCTGTTTCCCCTAAAATAAGACATCCTCAGAAAATAAGACCTAGTAGAGGTATTGCTGAATTGCTAAATATAAGGCCTCCCCCCGAAAGTAAGACCTAGCAAAGTTTTTGTTTGGAAGCATGCCCACCAAACAGAACACCAGAGCACGCAGGATCGGTAAATGTACGTACCATAGAGTGTTGTACATGGAAATATTGGTAGTAACAAGAAATTCTTGATAGGATTCAGTTTGTCTGGTTATGCTGGTTTGTGATGACAACTACTGTACAGTATATAATAAATGTTCCTTTTTTTTGTTCAACAATAAATGTGAATTCTTCAGAAAAATAAGACATCCCCTGAAAATAAGACCTAGAGCATCTTTGGGAAACACGGTATAGATGTGGCGAAATGTCAGAAGAGAATGCTTCTGGAACATCATCATACAGTTTGAAAAACTCACAGCTCTCCCTTCTCTGTTCAATATTTCCTTGTCTATCAAGCCTCGGGTTTATTCACTCTGCTTTCAACATTGGCAGAAATGCATATTTGGGCCGCTGGAGTGGAAAAAAACACCAAACATGTGGGTCGGGGTGGAGTGACGGCGTGGGCGTATGGAGAGATCTGCCGTCTCTTGCTTGGAAATGGGATGCAGCCCTTAACTGTGCTGGCTGTGTTTGTTTGTTTGGGATAGAGAAGGAAGGAAAGCAGGGCTGAGTTGAGCTTTCGAACCAGCTCAACTGTCTGGGGCCTCGGACAAGGCTGCTTCCCCTGCAAGCTGTTCTGCTTCTCTTTCAGCTCCTCTCCCGAAAGTCAAGGCAGGGAGGCAAGCGAGGGCAGGCGTCTTGCTTGTGTTTTTCTGCCAGAACTCTCCCAGTGGGTTATGTCAGAGGTGAGGAATGCAGGCCGCCTTCGGTCATGGGATCAACCTCGCATTTGGAGGCTGCTGTGCGCTCACCAATCCATCCTCCCTGGAACAAGGAAAACACACGGCTGCCTGTCCGGAAGTGAGGGGCCTGAGGGGAAAGCTGCAGAAAAGGGATGCTTTTCTAACACAGAGAATCATAGAGTCAAAAGAGACCCCAAAAGCCATCCAGTTCAAGCCTCTGAAATGCGGAAAAACACAATCAAAGCAAACCCGACCAATGTCTATCCAGCCTTTGCTTGCTCTGAGGAAGCATATTCCACTGTCGAACAATATATACTGTACTGTATATACTTGAGTATAAGCCTAGTTTTTCAGCACTTTTTTTTGAGACTGAAAAAAAACCCCTTGGCTTATACTCGGGTGAGGGTCCTGGTTGGCTTACAATTGGGTCAGCTTATACTCCAGAATATATATATTTATTTATTTACAGTATTTATATTCCGCCCTTCTCACCCTGAAGGGGACTCAGGGCAGATTACAATGAACACATATATGGCAAACATTCAATGCCAACAGACAAACAACATACATTAGACAGACTCAGAGGCATTTTTAACATTTTTCCAGCTTCACGATTCCGGCCACAGGGGGAGCTGTTGCTTCACCCTCCAGTAGTGGCTGTACTTCTTCATTCCTTTCATCGTGCTTTGCTGGCAGTTTTATGGTGTTGTAAATTAGCCTCCCACATAAAGTGTCCCTAAATTTCCCTAATTGACAGATGCAACTGTCTTTCGGGGCTGCATAGGTCAACAGCAAGCCGGGGTTATTAATGGTCGGAGGCTTAACCCGACCCGGGCTTCGAACTCATGACCTCTCGGTCAGTAGTGATTTATAGCAGCTGGTTACTAGCCAGCTGCGCCACAGCCCGGCCCATTTAAGCCTACATTTATTATTTTTCTCTATTATTATTGGCATTACTACATTTATTATTTTTCTCTATTATTGTTGCTACTATTACATTTATTTTATCCATTGTATAGCAACAAAGTGTTCCTTACTTAAAACAGCAAAAGCAAGGTTGGAACGATGTCACGTTGAGGAAGGGAAATCTTGTTTTCCGCTCTCTGGAAACTAGGACACAATGGAGAAATGGATTCAAACTGTAAGGAAGAAAAATATTCCATTTAAACATTAGGAAAAACCTTCTGACAATAAGAGCTGTTCAGTAGTGGAATATGTTGCCTTGAAGTATGATGGAGTCTTTTTCCCTGGAGGTTTATAAGCAGAGGCTGGATGGCCGTCTGTTGGGAGGGCTTTGACTGTGCCTCCCTGCTTGGCAAAATGGAGGTGGACGAGATGGCCTTGGGGTCTCTTCAAACTAAGAATTCTCTTAGTTTGTTGTGAGGATTTGTAAAAAGACACTATGATGGAATGGGTTGACTAGAAAGGCATGTGTTGGCAGCTGATTGGCTGAGCCAGCCAGGAGCCAGAATTCTGATTGGCTACTGTCTCTAGCTTGCTGCTGAAACAAATGGTTTTAACTGTCACTTTTATCTTGGAGAGTGAAGAGAGCGCGGACTGGAAATAGGAAAGGAAATGGCTTCTAACTCTTCAATGCCTAATTATTTGTAAGGAAACGAGGCATATTTAAAGACTGCTTAAAATGACTGTTTATTCCCTCTGTTCTCTGTGTGAATTCAGAGAGACTGCTGTATATATTGTTGCCCTGTTTGATCTTTTGAACTGAAGACAAGATACTGTTACTTGTTACACAAGCCTGAGTGACACTTTATTATACTGCAGGGTATATCTTGGTTCAGAAACTGTGGTAAAGCTTCCATTTATTTATTTCTACAACCTATAACATGTGTGTGTGTGTGTGTGTGTGTGTGTGTGTGTGTGTATAATATATATATATGGACACCAAATTGGATCTACACTGCCATGCAATGCCATTTAAACTGCATTATACTGTCAGTGTATTGCATTGATCTGCATTATATGGGTTTACACTGACCATAAAAGTAGTTCAAACTGCATTACAGTAGAGTCTCGCTTATCCAACCTCCGTTTATCCAACATTCTGTATTATCCAACACAGTCTGCCTTTAAGTAGTCAATATTTTTGTAGTCAATTTTTCAATACATTGCGAAGTTTTGGTGCTAAATTCACAAATACAGTAATTATAGGCCCGGGCTGTGGTGCAGGCTGGAGAGCAAGCCAGCTGCAACCAGCTGCAATGAATCACTCTGACCAGGAGGTCATGAGTTCGAGGCCCGCTCGGAGCCTATGTTTGTCTTGTCTTTGTTCTATGTTAAAAGGCATTGAATGTTTGCCTATATGTGTAATGTGATCCGTCCTGAGTCCCCTTCGGGGTGAGAAAGGCAGAATATAAATGCTGTAAATAAATAAATAAATAAATATTGCATAACGTTACCGTATATTGAACTGCTTTTCCTGTCCGTTTGTTGTAAAACATGATGTTTTGGTGCTTAATTTGTAAAATCATAATGTTTAATAGGCTTTTCCTTAATCCCTCCTTATTATCCAACATTTTCGCTTATCCAATGTTCTGCCGGCCCATTTATGTTGGATAAGTGAGACTCTACTGTATATGGCAGTGTAAATTCAGTGTATATAAGCTCTTCCCCTTCTTTCATTTGCTCCCTAGTTATTTTTAAAAACCTTTATCCTTCCTTCTTTAGCATCTAGGTGAAAATATGAAGCAAACCATACTACTGCCATTGCCACTGGCTTTGAAATGACAAAACAATTGTGTCCCTTCAAAATCAGCTCCTCTGGCCCCATAGGAATATCCCTCTCTTCTTTTTTTGTTAGCATGCAGCCACATTCTCCATCTTCAAAGACGGTCTCCGGTTTTCCATGTGTCCCTATTAAGCCTCCGGCGGCAGCTGGTTCGGCATCTTTGCCGTCCGCAAACTGTCTGGCGGCTGCTTTTTCCCCCCCAGATTCTGTCCAAATCTGTTTCTTGCTTCGCCACTCTTTTCTGCTCTGTTAGGTCCTATTAGTCTTAACCGTGCCGTCCTATGCACCATTTCTGAAAAGTAGTGATGCAAAGAATATTCATGATTAACCGTTTCCCTGTGGAATATCGTCGGTTTCCCGATGCTTAAAGAACCCATGCAAGAAGGAAAGAAAAATGGCAAAAAAATGTGTTCCCAATTTGGAGAAGCCTTTAGGAGAATCATTCTGGACATATCCACACATTTTGAGTTGAGGGCAAAATGTGGATATGTATGTGTGTGTGTGTGTGTGCCAAAAATATATTTTCTGTGTGGAAGATGTGTTTCTGGAGAAGGAGACCGTGAGTGCATCCACACTATAGAATTAATGCAGTTTGATACCACTTTAAATATAAGGCCTCCCTCGAAAGTAAGACCTAGTAAAGTTTTTGTTTGGGAGCATGCAGGATCGGTAAATGTACATACTCTAGATTGTTGTACATGTAAATAAAGGTAGTAACAAGAAATAATAATAATAAAAATAATAATAATAATATAATAACTTTATTCTTGTATCCCACCTCCATCTCCCAGAAGGGACTCAGGGCAGCTTACACAGGGACAAGCCCAACAACAACATAAATTTACATACAAACAGAAATTTAAAACAGTAATTTTAAAACAGTATAGCAATAAAATATAATATAGAAATTCTTGAAAGGATTCACAGTTTGGTTATGCTATTTTGTGATGACAACTACTGTACAGTAGATAATAAATTTTCATTTTTAAAAATTCAACCATAAATGTGAATTCATCTTTATGGAAAAATAAGACATCCCCTGAAAATAAGACCTAGTGCATCTTTGGGAGCAAAAATTAATATAAGACACTGTCTTATTTTCGGGGAAACAGGGTATATACACAGACAAAGGCAAAGGCTGCTTCTTTCATTTCCGGCTTTGGAGGCGGTGCTCATCTTTGACTCTGGGAGAGGTACTCTTCTCCATTTCCAAGCCAAGGAGTCTGGTCGTGTGCCTGGCATGATTGCTTGGAGTGTATTATGTCTTTCCCACTGAAGCGGTACCTATTGATCTACTCACATTGGCATGTTTTTGAACTGCTAGGTTGGCAGGAGCTAGGGCTAACAGTGGAAGCTCGCCCTGTCCTGAAAATTCGAACTGCCAACCTTCAGGTCAGCAGTTCAGGAGCACAAAGGTTTAACCCACTGCGCTATCCCCATGTAGCCACCCCCCCCCCTTTTTTTAACATGGGAAATCCGGTGTTTTATGTACTATGTAGATGGGCCCTCTTTCTCATCTCTCATCACTAGTCTTTGTGCTGTAAGTATTGTTTGTATATAGTTTGGTAACCAAGTAACAGAACAAGAAATAAAACTTGCCATCAAGGTCGCTTGATAGAAAAAGACTGTTCCAGAATGTTTAATTAAAAAAAAAAATCAGCAGCAGAGAGATAAATAAACTTTTGCAACGGCAAGCAGATACAGCGCAATAGAAGTGGTCTGGCTGAATTTGTGCACGTCCCAGAAACATTTGTTTTTGGTGCTGAAAGTTAAACCAAGGGTTGGCTGAAACCCACGCGCTCAGACCCTTGACATTAAAGTAGTGTCAGACTGCATTCATTCTGCAGTGTAGATGCAGCTTGCCAAATGCCACCTAGTGAGCTCATCATGACTCAGATGGAATGTGAATCGGAGACATAATGATTCAAACCAATTTGATTTAAAAAGCAAACTGCTTATTATTGTGCTTTTACCCAACACCTACCTTTTTTTGGTCTCCAAAGAGCTTAGGGAGCACTCCTGGGATAGACCCCACTGATCCCCAGAATTACCCAGAGAACCAGAGGCTTGAGCAAACACCTCCCAAGACGTTTTCATTGCCGGGGGAGAGTGGAACCTGGCCCAAAGCCAGCACTGAGCTCATTCAATCCCAAATGGAACAGGTAGGTTGGATTGCATGATTGGGTTGGCAGACCACCATGAATGGCATTGCATCACGGTTGCAAAAAGAAAACAACGGTCCACGGTCTAGCAGTGATACAGCCTCCTCGATTTCTAGAATCTGTGGGAAATGATTTAGGGTGTATCTACACTAGGCATGGGCAAACTTCGGCCCTCCAGGTGTTTTGGACTGCAACTCCCACAATTCCTAACAGCCGGTAGGCTGTTAGGAATTGTGGGAGTTGTAGTCCAAAACACCTGGAGGGCCGAAGTTTGCCCATGCCTGATCTACACAGTAGAATTACTGCAATTTGATGCCATATTAACTACTATCGCAATGGAACGCTGGGAGTTGTAGTTTGACAAGGTCTTTAGCCTTCTCTGACAAAGTGTGATGGAGTCTCACCAAACTACAGGATCCCATAGCATTGATCTATGGGAGTTAAAGTGGTGCCAGACTGCATTGATTCTACAGTGTAGATGCACGGTAAGTTTAACTCCTTTCTTTGCTTGCTTGAGTATTTAAGAAGAGATGGAAAGAGCATTTAATAATTCTCCGGCACATAGCTCTAGTGCAGTGGTTCTCAACCTGTGGGTCCCAGATGTTTTTGGCCTTCAACTCCCAAATGTCCTAACAGCTGGTAAACTGGCTGGGATTTCTGTAGGCCAAAAACATCTGGGGACCCACAGGTTGAGAACCACTGCTCTAGTGAGTCCCCAAACTACAAATCCCGGGTTTCCATCAGATGGAACCATGGTAGTTAAGGTGGAATAATAGTGCTGTAACTGTATATGGCACTTTGAGTCTCTTTGTAAAGAGAAAAAGTGGGGTATAAATAAACATCATCATCACTGTACACTGTGAATGGACCCTCTCAAGCCCATCTATACTGCCATAAAATGCAATTTCAGAATGTAGTTTAACCATATTGGACTGGATTATATGGAAGTGTAGACTCATATAATCCATAGACTCATATCATCCAGTTCAGTAGTTAATCTGTATTCTGAAACTGGATTACATGGCAGTGTAGATCCATCCGTAATGTGCTGTTCATCTTCCACTTAGCTCATTAATTTCTCCGCTTCCGAGATCCATTCCTGCCTCTCTCACTTCCAGAGAAGTGCAAAGCAGACTTCATCACCGCACAATCTCATTAAAATTTGCTCTCGCCCAGTCCTGAACTGGGAGATGCTTCCCATCTTGAAAGCATTTGGCGTCTAGACCTTTCTGCCCGCAGCGATTTTCGGATCCAGATGACTGCAGAGACTACTTTTGTTTATAACAACAGGTCCCTGCAATGGAGTAAGAAACATGACAGGTCATATTTGTGTGTGGCAGGATTATCAATTACATTTCCCATCAAAGAAATGAACGAAAGGGACCACCCAGGAAGAAACATGAATTATGTTGAATTTAAAGTCCTATTAATTCAGTTCGTAGTTCCACAGTATTCTGGCCTCTGCGGAGCAGATGGGATCCAGTAACCTTCTTGGCCTCCATTACAATGAAAACTAATGTCCAAGCATTGCGACCCTTTGAAGAATAGCTTGCAAAGAACACAATACAGCTACTAAACCTGGCATAGACTCCTTTTTCACCATGTAGAATTAATCCAGTTCGACACCACTTTAACTGTGAATAATATCCT
Organism: Anolis carolinensis; assembly: GCF_035594765.1. Lineage (NCBI taxonomy): Eukaryota > Metazoa > Chordata > Lepidosauria > Squamata > Anolidae > Anolis > Anolis carolinensis. Next base: position 113,329,269 of record NC_085846.1, on the reverse strand, counting down.
CGAATTGTGTAGCCCAATGCACAAACTAACAGGACAGTGATACAATAGCCTCATGGGTTCACCACATACCCAACAGCATCTTTAGACCTGCATTCTTAATAGGGTCTCTAAATTAGAATCAGGGCCCTATCTACACTGCAATATAATCTAGTTTCTGGTCCCAGATTGTCTGCTTTGAACTGGTTTTATGGCAGTGTAGACTCTTAAAATCCAGTTCAACACAGATAAAACGGGATAGGATAATAGATTATATGGCAGTATAGATCCAGCCTGGAACAGAGGTCAAGTAGCTTTAATGTTCAATGGGTCTTCAAACAAGATGGACTAGATCGGCACAGCTTGTGTTGGTCAAGCTGGACAAAGATAGTTGTCCCCGCTCAGCTTCCAAAACCCAACATTCATTTGAAACCATGTGATGATAAATCTTAAAGGTAGAGTAACTCAAAGCCACATATGCAAAAGTTTACTATTTTCTGGCTTATAGTCCCTTCATCAATGCACACTACCTCACAACCTCTAAGGATGCCTGCCATAGATGTGCGTAAAACGTCAGGAGAGAATGCTTCTGGAACATGGCCATGCAGCCCGGAAAATGCACAACAACCCAGTGATTCCGGCCATGAAAGCTTTCGATATCACAATACAGTTACTTGCCCTATTTCTTCCTCTGTCCTCTTTCTTGGTTCCCTTCCCACTGCCATTATTTTCTATCCAAGTGCGATCAACTGATCAACCGTAAGTTCAAGGCTTTTGCCTTCCTTCCAGGTGGATGGAAATATATACTGAGTCTTGCTCAGGGGAAGGGCTTTCAAATGGGTCGGAGCGTCAAGAGAAGGCAGGGAAAATATTATTTGTTCCCCACCCACCCTCCAGACCCGCTTTCATCTCCATCCCCTGTACGCCTCTAATATTGTTCTGCTCCTTTTTTTATTCTTGGGTCCCATTTGCATGACAAGACGTCCAATCTGACAACTTCTGTGTTTAAAAATAGGCTCTTTCCACATGGCAAAACGCAGCTGTATTCTGTTCTGCTATTATGGGTTCGGAGCGCAAGAGACGGCTGAGACAAAAACCGCATCCAGGATTAGGTAAGAGGTTTGACACGGATGCATAATTCACCATCCAAGGCTGCACTTTTATGTTTGGGATGTGAGTTCCCCTATATTTCCTTCCCATCCTTGAGTCTTCTTCTCACATTGAAACTGGCACGTTTGCAATATATATATATATATATATATATATATATATATATATATATATATATATATACACACACACATATACATACTAGCTGTGCCCGGCCACGTGTTGCTGTGGCGAAATCTGGTGGTATGGGAAATAAAGTATCGAGAAATTGGTGGTAGTTAAGGTAAAGGGTAAAGGTTTTAACTTACATTAAATCCATTATAAATGGGTTATATAGCTGTGTAGAAGGGCCTTGAGTCTACACTGCCATATAATCCAGTTAAAATCAGATAATCTGTATTTTATAGGAAGTGTGGAAGAGGCCTAAGTGAGGCCTAACTCTGTCTGTCCCCTGGGCTGAGTGGGTTGCTAGGAGACCAAGTGGGTGGAGCTTAGCCTTCTAACTGGCAGCAATTGGATAAAAACAATTATTCCTCTCCCTCTAATTAGGACTTTATTTTTCTTTTCTTTTTGTTGTATGAACGTAGAGGCATGGATGAG